>NW_024082567.1:0-151260 GCF_003009895.1 Hyaena hyaena | reverse complement strand
CAAGTACGGAGCTCCTTACTTCTCCGCCATCTTGCCCCCTCTCCTCTGTCTTTGCATCCTTACTAGTCTTGAATTCTGGAAAATTTATTTTAATTTTGATATATTAACATTAATATTCTAATTATATTATGGGAACCTGATTTTTAACAATAACATATCTTTTGAAGATATGTGACACAGGAAAAGCCCAATAAAATTTTATATTCAAACTGTTAAAACAGAAGACGATATGAAAACTCCCTGGTTTCTCTGAGTTCCATAAAGACATGCTGGCTGCCAGGTGCATAGCTGAGAACCTGAATCTCAGGTGCTTATCTTGTTTGTGAAGTGTAGGGACACTTAACCAACTTAATAGGAGACATCTTAATTTAGAGGTACAGCACATTTTTATTGCTTGGGTTTAAATCCTTGCTCTGTTAGTTACTCTAGGTTCATAACCCCCTCAGGAACTTTCCTGGTATAATGTTAAACCAGCCCCCATACACAGAAGGCAGGGAGAGACTGAAGAAAGAAACAGGCCATTGCAGGTTGGTAGGTGGCAGTTTTAACAATAGCAAAGGGAATTTACGTACAAGACTTGTCTTTGGCAGCAGCAAGATGAATGGATCCCTGCATCCACCAACCAAATCTTGAAAATTTATAAAGAGGCCTTACCTGGGCCCAGTTATGTGTACTGTGCAGGTCTTGTCAACATCACATCTGGGAGTGGGAAAGGGAAATAGAACCTATATTCCAAGGTAAGGAGTCTCCAAGGGCCAGGATTCAGCTCACAGGTCAATCAGTGGTCACATCTTTCTGATCCTGTTCTTCAACAGTTATGTGATCCTGAGCAGGTCATTTAGTCTCTCTATGCTTATCTGTAAAATGGGAATAATACACTACTTATCTAATATGGCTGCAGTGAAAATCAAATGAATTGAGTCTTAGAATAGTGCTTAGTATATATTTAGTGCTAAATGTGTGTTTTAAAATAAATTTTATTTAACATTACTTTTGAGCCTTGTAATACTTTCAGCCTTGGTTAGGTTCCTTGTTTTTGCATTCAAAACACATGATCCTATACCATAGGTACAGTAAAGTTTCCCTTTAGTTTCATGATAAATTGCTCTTTTTAATGATGCATTTATACTCAGTTCTTATGAATATAGGAATTACATTTTTAAGCTGTCTCTTGTTGTATTTGGTAATTCTGTTTTAGTTTTTGTTTGTTCTGACTGCTCTGAATGACCCTTATCTCTACTATTAATTGTTATTATCATTGCTTTTGTCACAGTCCCTCTTCCCTCTTCTGACTCCTGTGTTCTTCCTCCACTCTAAGCATGTCTTTCTGGTGGCTCCCAATCAGAGCACATGCTCTTGCCACAGGCTGAGTTTACCATAGTACTTCATCATTCTGGCCACAGTGACTGGTCTAGACACAGAGTTCCAAGTTGGACCAATCCTAATTCTCCCCTGGGATTTTTACAAGCTTAGCAGGAAGGCCACTTGGCTTTTGGGTTATAAAACTGAAATTGTGTGAAACCATTGTAGCTCCCTACATGTAGCTAAAACCCCCATGCCACGGAAGAGAATGAGACCAAGACATAAGCAGAGAAAATCCTTGGAGAGATTCCCCTTGCTGTTTCAGATTTCACATTCCAGTAATTATCAGTAAGACCAGCTATATATACTGTTAGATCTACTATGTGTGTAAGCCCCCAAATTCCAAACCCCTCTCCTTTTTTCTTGGTCTGTGGTTTTGTTTAAGTTAATTCAAATTGGATTTTTCTTACAATACAGTATCCTAACTTACGTACTAACTTCCTTTCAAGCAGCTAATTTTCTTTATTTGTTTGAGGATTTTAAAGTGTCTCCTCATACTTATGAATGACTGGTTAGAAGTCATCCTCAGTAGTTATTCATGGACATGGACCATCCCTGTCTTAATTTCCAATGTTTGACATAGTGTTTTATGTTATGAGATAATGAAGCCACTTTTCCCAAGAAAAAGAACCAAAATAAGAGACTCTCCCCCGTCTATGATTCTGCAGAAGCTGAATTTGTTGCTGGCTGCAGCCTCTAGATTCTCTGCTGCTAACCAAGCCAAATGTGTACACAATCAGTTGAGTAGCTTGACACTGAAAAACAAAGTTTGCAGTTATACCTTAATGAGAAGACAATTCATCAGGTGGGAAGCAGAGGCAGAAAACCTTAAATAGACTTGACTGAACTTGCAGACAAAAGGAAGTAAAACCCAAGGATTTGTGTTAGGATACTAAATGGAATTCCTAGCATAAATGTGAGTGTACTATTTGTAGACTACCTAGCAATTCTCATCACTGATTGGTCTCTGGAAGTTATGGTCACTGGAATTTCTTCTCTAAATTCTTTCTCTTTCAGTCTCAAAATTCAGTTCAAATGCCAGTATTCTTTCCTTCTGTACCCAAACTTTCTGCTTTCATTCCTGCTACGAACTGTAGGTTGTGTGTTTGTAGCTTTGGGGAATGTATTGGAGCTATCTTCTGATAATACTTGAAGGAGAAATCAAAATGTACTAAATGATGAACTGAAAGTGTAAAAAGCTTACATAAAAATGAGCTCTTTTGGGGTCCTTGGAGGTTCAGTCAGTTAAAGTGCCTGTCTTCAGCTCGGGTTATGATCTCATGCCTTGTGGGTTTGAGCCCCACGTTGAACTCTGAGCTGATAGTGTGAAGCCTATGTGGGATTCTCTTCTATCTCTCCTTTCTCCTCTCTCCTCCTTCTGCCCCTACCCTGCTTGTGCTCTCTCTCAAAATAAATAAACCTAAAATTTTTTTTAAAAAATTATATCTTCCAAGGACTTAAACTGCGTCTTCCCAAATAAGATTTGACAGACTTAAGAAGTTAAGATTTTCTGAAAAATTATGGGGGTCATTATCCCAATGCTTTGTGAAAGATAGACATGTACTGTGTCTGATTAAACACAAATTCTTAGGTTCTCAGCTGGGCCTTTAGCATAAAAGGGAGTTAAACAATAGCTTTTTAATTCATTAAAAATGACAGCCATGTATCTATCAAACATCTCATCTGTTGTATTGATGAGTCACATCAGTAGAATGAAAACTTTAACCACTTTGTGTACAAAACTTAGGAAAGCAACATACAGGAGCAATTCATAATATGTACACACTCATCATTTGGTTTGTAAACCATTGAGTTTGGGCCTGAATACACTGCTTGACAGATGCTTCCACCCTCTTAGATTTTAAACAACAGTTTTTACTTGCCAAAATTCTCACTTCATTATTATGAACATAACATGAAGTGGGAACAGCTGGTTCAGGTAAGCTAGCAATTCTCATCCACACCTAACAGTGAATCTTCAATTACAAGCTACCTTCTCAGGAAGTTAGAGGAACTTGAGATGAGTACTTTGAAGTCCTTTTGTGGTTTCAGTTTCAAAATATTGTTCAAACATTGTTCTTAAATTTCCAAACAATCCAACCACAGAAATGCACAAACTCAAACAACTTACAAATAATTTATCTTGCTACCCTAGTATATAAAATCCAAAGTTATGTCTAGAAAAATCTATTTCATGGTGATGGTATGTCTAAAGGGGAGGACAAACACCAGGAAAACCAAGGATCTGGAGACTGTGGAAAGGTACACATGTTACCACTAATGGAGTATACATCTGCTCTGAGAGTTGGTGTACTGGCAGTCTTGAGAAGACAAGACAAAGGGTGTCTCCTTATGTAGACATAAGGCCTCCTTTCTCAGAGGCCAGCCTACTGTAAAAAAAATCTGGCTCAAGAAAATGGGAGAAGCATGCATCTTTTTTAAAGAAAAAAAGATTATTAGAAATGGTCTTGGGTAAAGATAGCTGATCTTGGTACCATCAAACCAAAATATAAGACAAAAATATCCAAAAGTATGCTAAAGATGACAGGTAGGCAATTAGAATTTAAGGAGTCATACTTGACAATTAAAATATGGTAAGTGGTAGGGCCTGACAGTAGTAGGCCTCCTTTGCAGTTAGACAAGACACACATATTTTTAAAAATGTTTATTTGTTTATTTTTGAGAGAGAGAAAAGGAGAGAGGGAGAGAAAGAGAGAAAGCACACAGAGCTGATGAAGGGCTGAGAGAAAGGAAGAGAGAGAGAATCCCTAGCAGGCTCTGCACTGTCAGCACACACGGGGCTCACACTCACAAATGGGGAGATTATGACCTGTGCTGAAATCAAGAGTCGGACACTTAACCGACTGAGCCAGCCAGGCACTCTGATTTTCATTTCAAAAATGAATATGTTTTTTAATGTTTATTTTGAGAGAGAGAGAGAGAGAGAGAGAGAACAGGGAAGGGGTAGAGAAAGATGTAGAAAGAGAAATCCCAAGCAGGCTTCATGCTGTCAGTGCAGAGCCTGATCTGGAACTCATTCTCACCAACCATGAGATCGTGACCTCAGCCGTAATCAAGAGTTGGATGTTTAACTGACTGAGCCACCCAAGTACACCAAGTACTCCTTGCCTATTTATTAACCAAGACACATATCAATTCTGACTCCAATCTGTATCACTAATGGAAGTTCTCACTTTTAGATTTATGGTTTCATGGATTAGAACATACTTTCACAGAGCCAAATGAAATAAAACAAAAGCCATATTTTTGCTACATAGTCACAAATTAAAGGATAATTCTGAGACTAATATATACATTTCTAAATTTCAGAGAAACTGTATATTTTTTATAAATCTCTCTTAGCTCAGTAGGTTCCATATCAATGTTAGCAGCTGGTTTATATTTCAAACTCTTTGGGAAGTTTTTCCTCCATGCATCTTCACTGGAAAAACCTAAATCAATTTATGGTGGGTTCAAATCAAATCACTTTCAAACTTGTGATTTCCAGTGACCTTATGGAATTTCATTTATATGAATAATTTTCCTTCCCTAATGGTTGGAAAAGAATTCCCTCAGAGTTTAGGCAAGGCTTGGGAGCCACAGTGTCTGTTATCTGCAGTAGAGATTGATAGAGCCATGGCAAAATTGGAAACATGTGATCTGGAATTGATGTCCAGGTCAAAGGCAAAAGACTTATTCCAAATAGATTGTTAATACAGATGAATGAAAGAATCCATTCAGGAGAAGGGATTCAGGAAAGGGAGGAAGAGTAATATCATATGTTAATTCAAGAGACAAGGTGCCAATACTTGTGGGAGGCTTGTAGTATAATCTCATGTATATTTGTGTTTACTAGTCAAGCACAATAAGAGGTCAAAATTCCATTTATCCTTTGTCTCATCTAAGCAGTTTAAGTTTCTTCTAAATATCCCATGAATTGGCAGAGATTAATGATGCAAGCATGAAGAGATGGGCACTCATAATCCATTGCCTAATAAGATACTGAAATTCTCAGTTATGCTTTCCTGTGGTACAGTGGACACTGGGAACACCAATTTCCCTTTAGATTTGAATAAATTGCTGAAAATTTTCTTCCCTTTCATTATAGCTGCCTTATCTGAGGTAACTGGACTCAGTGTTCTCAAGCTTAGATTGAATTTCTCAGTCTATGCAGGGAGTTAGGATTTCTCTTTTGTGCATGCCAGCTAAATTAGTCTGATATTTTTTCTTTTCTTTTTTTAAGTGTATTTATTTATTTTGGGAAAGAGAGACAGTGTGAGTGTGGGAGGGGCAAAGGGGGCAGAGAGCAACCCATGTAGGCTCTGCACTGCTAGCACAGAGCTGAATGACAGACTCGAACCCATGAACCATGAGATCATGATCTGAGCTGAAACCAAGAGTTGGATGCTTAACCAACTGAGTCACCCCAGTCACCCTGTATTTTTAGTTTTATTAGTTAGGTTTGATTTCAATTTAGTTTTGTTACCCTAAAATTTGAGTCTCAGGTAGATTTATTTGGCACTAAGAGTAGATGTGAATCTTCTTTAGAGTTAGTTAGAAGGGTAGTGCTTAAAAAGTCATTTGAAAGGTTCATAACTAGTTAATGCTGCTAGAATGTAAAGTCCAAGAAGAAAAAATTCAAGTAATGTCTTGCCTGAGAAAGTTATTAAATTACATGAGTCATGAGGAATAATATTTTAGATGAATATAGACAGTATTTAAGAAATTTAAAAACATTTAAATTTTTTCTTGAGTTGGCTGTTTTCAGAAACTTATCTGCTCTATACATTCAGACTTTACTATTTTTTAAAACCTCTTTTATTATTTGCTTCTACTCTGTTTCCCTTTTTTTCTTAGCTTGATTTCTATCATTCTAGTATCCATTACACAGATTGGATGATTAGAATTTTTTTTTCTCCATAGAGTTCATCTTTTCCAAAATTATTTTCATCCTTTTTGTCCTGAAAAACTTTTCTTCAGTATCAACAGTGAATTTTCTGCAGCATCCAGTCTGCTCTTCATTGCCCCTTCCCAGGTATTAGTGGAACAATTTTATTTTATTTTATTTTTTTACCTTTATGGCATTTGACTTTTCTTAACTTTTTCCTTTTATAGTTGACATATATTTTTGAGAACCTAAGTTAGACATCTTATAAAATGAGCTTTTCATCTTGTAGTAAATCTATTTTAGGAAAGGCATTTCCTCTGCTTCCTCCAGATGGTCTCCTTTTGACTTACAGTATCTTTTCCATATCTTTCAGAGGAAGCCCTGCTCTGCCAACTCTTGGTTTGTTGGGGCCATCTGCTCTAGACGGAAGCTCATCCACACTTATTTTCTGTTTGCTGTGGCTGACTGCCCCATATCCTGCCCCCCACTCCTCTTAGCTGTAGTGTATTAGTGGGGTTCTTTCAGGGTCTCCTGTATCTATTTCGTAGGTAATTTCAGAG
This sequence comes from Hyaena hyaena, assembly GCF_003009895.1. Taxonomy (NCBI): domain Eukaryota; kingdom Metazoa; phylum Chordata; class Mammalia; order Carnivora; family Hyaenidae; genus Hyaena; species Hyaena hyaena. Next base: position 144,450 of record NW_024082567.1, on the reverse strand, counting down.
TATGGAAAGTCACAGATTGGCCTTCTATATCATCTTTATGACAGTAGAAATTTTCAAGTGTCTGTCATGTGAGTGGCATTTTTTCCTCCTCATTTCCAGCACTGGCATTGGCATATGAGTTTTATGCTCTGTAGTCATTTCCATGGCAATTGGGAAAGGAGATGAGTTAAATGTCTACACTCATGGTTTTTCTTTTTCCTCCTATAAACACTATTTTTAAGTTTCCATACGAAGTACTATCTCCAGTCATAGTACCACTGAGAACTCATTGAGAGTGTGATGTCTCAGATCTTTTTCTTATTACTGCCCCTTTTCTCATCCCTCTTGTTTTGTACTATCAGTGAGAGTGCACAAGAGTGATGGCATTCATATACTGAGCATTCCTCTTCCTTTCTGCATTCTCTAAATACCTTCCTAACTGCAGTAGCTAACAACATTCTTTTACCCTCAGTCTTCACTTCCCCTCAAAGATTCCCAGGATTAATATTTTATTGGTACATTATTGTGGAGAGAATATAGTCATCAGTGTATTTGACTGCATCAGGCATGAGTTTAGAAGGCAACTCCCTCATAGTAGGGCGGGGATCCTTCTCCCTCACTGAGAGAGCTATAAAGAATACTCCTTCACATGAACATAACCCAATTTTAATCTGTCTTATGTGATTGAATAAACTGTTGTTAGGAAGTTTATTCTACTTCTTTTTATGTCTCTAAAGTGACTCAAGGACTGAGGACCCAGGGACATAGGAATCTTTAGAGCCTGGGAAAGTAGTTGGAGGCATTTTGTTTCAAATCAATATTTTAGTCTCTTTTTATTTTGATGTTTTTTAAGATCACATATGTTTGATGATTTGGGGGCCGCATGAAACATTCTTTTAATAAACCTTCTCCTACAAAAAATAATCCAAAGCAATCAAACTTTAACTTAATCTGTGATTACCAATTGCTCTTTTTGTGCCCTCATCCGAGCTAGCTTCCTGAGAACTTCCTTAGCCTCTTTAGATTATTTAAAAATTAGTTACAAAGGCTGTGGAATGTGAATGCATAAATATGCTTTGCTGTGGATGTACCTTCCTTTTAAAGCCATGACAAACCTTCATGAAACCTCTGCCAATGGAAGTATGCTTGACAAAGAGAAGCGGTTAACCTCATGAGGACCAAGTGGATGTGATTCTAAATGCAGTATGTTTGGAGGGAGAACACCTGTGCTGGGTCATGGCCTAGCCTAGTGCCCTGATAAGGAAGGCTGACAATGCGGGAAGTAGGTAACTGGGCAAAGCAACAATTTTCTCATGTGCTGATAGAGTGGAGCCAATGCCCCCACCATTCTCCAGCCTATAGTAGTAAGGGCAGAGAGCCTGAGATTCTAGCTTGTGTGAATGGATCAGTTCCTCAGAGCAAGAGAGGTGTAGCAGAGAGGTGAGTTGTGAGTTACCCCCACACCTCCTTGATAATCCACTCACTTTTACTCCTATCTCCTTAGTGGTTTTCACCGTGCTTATTTGCTAGTTGGATAAATACCCAAAGTGAAAAACAATGTTAGCAGAATTTGAATTGTGTTCTGAAAATTCTTTGAACTTGCATGAGCTTGTGTTGTCTGGTCTGACTACATGTCGTACAGACATGATCAGTTTTTAATGAGAACATTTTATCCTGACTTTTGCACCAGTGATTTCATAAAAAAGGTTTGAGGGCAAAATTAACAATTTTACCAATGTATCGGATTCATATTTCAAATGTAAACACTATTCATGATCTGAGATTGACAAGCTTACATCTGCAAGGCACTGAAGATTGTTATTTTGGCATAGAAAATATCTCATTAATTAGAATGTTAAATAATCTACACAGTACTTACATAATATGTTATTATTTATCAGTCTTGAGCAGCTCTATTTCCAAAGAGGAAAAACAAAGTGATTTCAACCAAGTGAGCATAATATTAATGACAGCAATATTATAAATAACTTTAAAATGATGCCAGAAAGCATGTGACAATAAGAAAAAAACAATTTTCATTCATTTCCCCCCTTAAATGTGCAAAACATGCTGCTATATTTTATCCACAGACTTTGTTTGAAAATTTCTCAAGACACAAGCCGACCCCATGTCAACAAAGGATGGCTACTTGGTTTGGTGCAATTGAAAGATTTTTACAACTTCTACAATGGAAATCTGCAGGAAACCAAGAAAACTGGCAATTCATCAAACAATTTAATTGAAGTGAAGAAACAAACAGGGTGTAGATGAACCACTGAAAAGTGTACTATTCTTTTCTATGATATTGACATAGGGTGATCTTAAGGCCCCATGAATATGAATTTCAGGTTCCCTTTCATGAGCTCTCTTTGGACTAGGAATTATTCCAATATGATGTGACTACCCCTTTACATCTCTCTCTCTCATAATTTAACATGGAGTCTGTGTCCCTAAGCAGCTGTTTTGTCATCCCTCAAATAGGACAAACAGATAGGGATACCACAGGAAAGAGTGGTTCTCTGTGTGACACCACTCAATCTTCCTGGGTAGAGAGAATCATGTTTCCATTTTGAAATTCACTATTTTGACACACGTTAGCAGAGTATGCTACAGAGATGAGTGATCCTTTTATTCATAATTACATTGGCTTCTAAGACCTATTTTACTGACTTGGACACTTGAAAACTAAGTTGTTATTTATGTTGAGTCCTGCCACTAGAAGGTTTTGGGCCAAGGAATAGATTTTGTAATCTCAATATTTTTCTTCAATGCTTTATCCAATGGGTACATTTCTGAAAGAGAGAGGTTATATAACTGTCAAATGCCAAATTCACAGTTAAGCATGTTAGCTTATGTGGATTGATTCTAGGATGGCTCTTACGATTTTTAGTTGTGTATGCAGAAGTTTAATGTGTGTGTGTGTATATCTATATCTATCTATATCTATATCTATCTATATCTATATCTATATATCTCAATATATTATATATATCTCAATATATTATATATCTCAATATATTATATATATCTCAATATATTATATATCTCAATATATTATATATATATAATATATATATATTATATATATATAAAACAATCCCATCACAATCTAAATCCTAGCAGTACCTTTTTTTTTTGTGGAATTCAGCTAATTCTAAATTTCATATGGAAATGCAAATAAACTAGAATAGCCGAAACAATTTTGAAAAGGAACAAGCTGGAAGACTCACACAATCTGATTTTAAGACTTACTATAAAATGATAGTAATCAAAGCAGTGTGGTATTGGTGAAAAGATAGATAAATAGATCAATAGAACTGAAATGAGAGTCAGAAATAGACCCTTATATATCTGATCAATTAACTTTTGGCAGAGGTGCAGAGGCAATTTAATGGAGAAAATATAGTATTTTCATCAAAAGATGTTAAAGCAACTGGACAAGGAAAAAAACAGAAAAAAAGAAACCTTGACTCATACCTCATACTTTATGTAAAAACTAACTAAAAAGAGATCATAGACTTTGATGTAAAATCTAAAACTATCAAATTTCTAAAAGAAATAAAAAGAAAATTTTTGTGACTTTGGGCTAGGCAAAAAATTCTTAGATATGATACTAAGAGCATCAAAAGAAAAAGTGATAAATTGGATTTCATTAGAATGAAAACCTGCTTTATAGAATGTGCTAATGAAAGAATGAAAATATAATCCATAGGCTTCATGAAAATAATTGCAAAATACCTACCTAATGAAAAGCTTTTTAAAAACTTTTTAAATTTTTATTTGACAGAAAGAGAGCATGGGCAGAGAGAGAAAGAGAATCTTCAGCAGGCTCTACTCCCATTGTAGGGCCTAACCTGGGGCTGGGTCCAACGCAGGGATCATGACTTGAGCTGAAATCAAGAGTCTCATGCTCAACTGACTGAGCCACTCAGGGACCCCTTTAATGAAAAACTTTATCCAGAATATACAAATAAGTCTCAGAACTCAGGAACAAGGAATCCAGTTTTCAAAACAGACAAAAGATATGTAGAAATACATTAACAAAGAAGATAACACAGGTCACAAATAAGCACGTGAAATGATGGTCGACACTGTTAGTCATCAGGGAAATTAAAACAATCAATTATCAGTGTAATTATTAGAATGGATAATTTTTTTTTTCAGTGAGCTGACAATACTGAGTGTGAGTAAGCATTCTGAGCAAATAGAATTCTTGTACATTTCTGGTGGGATTATAATATGATATAGCCCCCATGGAAAGCAATTGGCTAGTTTCTTTTCAAGTTAAACATACATTTACATATAACCTAACAGTCCTCCTACTAGGTAGTTACCCAAGAGAAATAAAAGCTTATGTTTGCAGAAAAACCAATATACAAATATGGATAGCAACTGGCTAGTCATCAAAAATTGGGAACCACCTGTATGCCCTTCAGCTAGTGCATGGATACACAAACTGGCACAACCATACAATGGAATTCTATTTGGTAATGACAAGAAATGTACCAGGTATTCTGTGAAGAATTTGAATGCATCTTAAATGTATTCTGCTAAGTGAAAGAAGTCAGACCCAAAAGGCTACATACTGTATGATTCCATTTATAAGACATTATGGAAAAGGCAAAACTATCGAGATGGAAAACAAGTGGTTGCCAGGGTTTGTGGGTGGGGGCAGGATTTGGCTACAGAGGGACTTGGGAGATGTTTTGGGGTGAAGCAACTGTTATATATCTTTATTATGCTGGTGGTTACATAGCTCTATACATTTGTTAAAACTTACAGACCTATACACTAAAAAGAGTGAGTAAAATTTACTCTATGTAAATTTTAATGTAGACTTAAAAACAAATTATACTGTAGCCCTAAAAAGGGGTAAGGACCCTGGCTTCCTTTTCATCCTAATCCCACTCAGTGAGTGGGTGAATGAATAATGCTTATTTAAAGCAAATTTTCTCGGGTGTGGAGTTTGGTGAGTTCCTTATAGATTCTGGATATTAACCCTTTATCTGATATGTCATTTGCAACTATCTTTTCCCATTCTGTTGGTTGCCTATTAGTTTTGTGGGTTGTTTCCTTTGCTGTGCAGAAGCTTTTAATCTTGATGAGGCCCCAATCGTTTATTTTTGCTCTTGATTCCCTTGCTTTTGGGGATGTGTCAAGTAAGAAGTTGCTGCGGTGGAGGTCAAGGAGGTTGTTTCCTGCTTTCTCCTCTAGGGTGTTGATAGTTTCCTGTCTCACGTTCAGGTCCTTTATCCATTTTGAGTTTATTTTTGTGCATGGTGTGAGAAATTGATCTAGTTTCATTCTTCTGCATGTTGCTGTCCAGTTCTCCCAACACCATCTGTTAAAAAGGCTGTCTTTTTTCCATTGGATATTCTTTCCTGCTTTGTCAAAGATTAGTTGGCTGTATACTTTTGCGTCCACTTCTGAGTTCTCGATTCTGTTCCATTGGTCTATGTGTCTGTTTCTGTGCCAATACCATACTGTCTTGATGATGACAGCTTGGTAGTAGAGGCTAAAGTCTGGGATGATGATACCTCCCGTTTTGGTTTTATTTTTCAGTATTACTTTGGCTATTCGGGGTCTTTTGTGGTTCCATACAAATTTTTGGATAGTGTGTTCTAGTTTTGAGAAGTATGCTGGTGCAATTTTGATTGGAATTGCATTGAATGCTTCTCCAAAGAAGACATCCAGATGGCCAACAAACACATGAAACGATGCTCAGCATCCCTCCTCATCAGGGAAATACAAATCAAAACCACACTGAGATACCACCTCACGCCAGTCAGAGTGGCTAAAATGAGCAAATCAGAGAACTCTAGATGCTGGCGAGGATGTGGAGAAACAGGCACCCTCCTACACTGTTGGTGGGAATGTAAACTGGTACAGCCCCTCTGGAAAACAGGGTGGAGTTTCCTCAGGAAACTAACACTAGAACTCCCCTATGACCCAGCAATAGCACTGCTTGGAATTTACCCAAGGGATACAGAAATGCTGAGGCATAGGAGCACATGGACCCCAATGTTCATAGCAGCACTCTCCACAATAGCTAAAATATGGAAAGAGCCTAAGTGTCCATCAATGGACGAATGGATCCAGAAGATGTGGTTTATCTATACCATGGAATACTACATGGCAATGAGAAACAATGATATCTGGCCATGTGTAGCAACATGGATGGACCTTGAGGGTGTTATGCTGAGTGAAATAAGTCAGGCAGAGAAGGACAAATACCATATGTTTGCACATATAGGAGGATTAGGAGGAACTTAACTGAGGAACAAGGGGGAGAAGAAGGGGGGAAATGGTGGGGGAAAGGGAGAGAGGCAAACCATGAGAGACTCTTGAATGCTGACAAAAACTGAGGACTGATGGATGTGGGGGGAGGGGGGATGGGCATGGAGGAGGGCACTTGTGGGGATGAGCACTGGGTGTTATGTGGAAACTAATCTGACAATAAACTATTTGTAAAAAAAAATAAAAAAATAAAGCGAATTTTCTATATATCAGGTCATAGTAAAATTTCTATGGTCAGAACACTTCTGTATTCTTACGACCAACTAGATTTACTTTTTTTTTACCAGAGGTTTTTTTTTTTCAATACACATGGGAAAAGAAATAAATAAAAGAGATCATTCATTAAAGCATCCCTAAGGCATTCCCCAGAACTGTTTTGTCTCATGTAACAAAGGAAGACTTTATTTTATAATGTGTCTGCATAAATAAGAGCTCCCCCCACCCCAGTGAACCAGATGTAGTTTTTTAAGGAAGGTAGAAATAACAGAAGAGAGATACATGTGACCCTTTAAGATGTTTTTCTTTCCCCCTACATTTGAAAATCTGACAGCCCCTCGCCTCCAGCACCTCAGCTGTGCAATCAGGACGCAGAAGGATTATTAACGAGGGTGCTCCCATTCTGTTTTCAAACCCACATAATACCGGTGAAAAAATAGCTTTGCTTGAAAGAATATTCTACATCTTTCGCACCATACTTGGAGATTTCTGACAGCCAGATCCAAAAAAGTACAACACTCGGTAGTCTATGTCAACCAGAACGACTTTTCTTTACATAGAATCAAGAAACTGCCCTGTTTCCCCCAGAGATTCTCCCAGCCTAATATTCTCTGAGTCAAATGTGTCAGAGGAAGCTACATCTGGCTGTGGGATTCAGATGCAGTTAATATAAAGAAATGCCACTGTTGTCGCTGTACTTAGGGTGGTGACAATCTAAAAAGTTCTCATGACAGCAGAAATGACACTTTTGACATGCTATATATAGAGACAGAAGTGTACAATTTAGAATCTGCAATGGATCGTGACTCAGTCTGCTTGTTCTCACACTTTGTATTGTTTCTTGGCACTACTGTGTGTCTTAAAGCACACACCAGTTCTGCCAGTAACAGACCTTCTTAGCTGATCCTCATTATCACCATGGCACAGAACCAAACCCCCATTCAGTTCTCCATGCTTTTAAGAAAAGTATCTTTTAAGCTTTGCATCAATGTCATGTCAGAGATCTAGGGAGCTCCCTGCTTATGGATTTGCCCTCTCCAGTGCAAGAAAAGAAAGGGATTAGTCAATGCTTATGCAGCAACAAAAGAAAGCTCTTGGCTCTAACATTTACCCCAGTGAACTGACTAATATCAGAGAAAACAATCTTCTGCCTTGGGGCAATAACCTTCTCTAAATCAGGAGCAGCACAGCAAGTTTTCCATTCTTCTCTACAACCTTAACTCTTTACCATGAGGGAATGAGAAGAAAGTCTTCCCACTTAAGTTTCATCTGAAAGGCCACACATATTCTGTTTGTCATCCTGACTGCTTTTATAGTAATGGAAAAATTTCTGAGTAATGGAAAATATCCTGAGGCTATGATGGTTCCTAAGAATAATATAAGCAGAAAATGTCACAAAAGAGAGAAGGCAGTAGAAGCCCCAGAAACAAGGTAGGAAAGAGAGGTTGAGGGGAGCCAGAACAAAGAATGCTAACTTTTAAAATTTCATCATGGCTACAAAACCTTTATATATGTGTTATTCTTTTTTCAGGCAGCTACCTTTACTGCCTTCTGTGTAATTCAGAGTTCTGCTTTTCAGCTCCAGTTTTATTACTTACTTCAAAGGCATTTCCCATAGAAAAGACATTTGGTCTTGATGCTCCATCCCATGTTATATGGTACCACAACTTTCCTTCTACTGCTAAGAATATTCTTTCACTTGCCTCAAGATTGCAACATATAAGCACCCATTTAGACACACACACGCATATACACACGCAATGGACTGAGTAACCTTGTCTGTATGTCTCTATATCCCATGTTTCTAAAAGCTATTAGCTTGAAAAAGAGCTGGTAAAATTTGGATATGTTTTTGTGTCTTCTATGTATCCATTCTTGAGGATTTTTTTTTTTATTGAGCAATGTATCTAATTTGTTCTAAAGTTTTTATAAAGTGAAAAAACTAATCTTTATTTATAAACATGCTTATTTCTAAAAATCAAGGTATAACAAATAATAATGAAGACAAATTTTAAGATACTGTCATTTTATATACAAAACAAAACTGGGCATTGCCTTTTAGTATATTATACCCTTGGTACTTAGTGCTTCATTTAATATGCCGTGACCCATTGAGAATGTATATTTGGATTGGACAATATATACTGCAGTTACAAAGCCCAAAATTTTAGTGATTTTATACTAAAATATTTAGTTTTTGCTCATGTTACATATCCCAAATGTGTCAACGGAGGGCTCTGTACCACACATTCACATAGGGACCCAGGCTGATGGTAGCTCCATCTTCTTGCAGCTGCAAAGGTTGGAATTCAAGATAAGAAAAGGAAGAGGTTGGAAAATCTTACAGGGGCTTTTAATTGCCTTGAGTTGGAAGTGGGACATCTGACTTCTGCATTTCAGTAGCCAGAATGAATCACGGCTCTACCTCACTGCAAGTGTCTGACAGGAAATAAAAGGAGCAAATAAAATGTTCAGGAGGCATTATTATCTCTGCCATAGCATTTCAATAAATATGGATCTATTTTGTGATCTTTGGTGGCTAAAGAGTTTTTAAAATAGATATGTCTATTATATATATAAACATATATATTTTATACAAACATGTATAATTTGTTTAATAGACAAACATTTAGATTGTTTTGATTCTTCCCAACTCTGAATGACTCTGTGACAAGCGTCATTCCATCTGCATCTTTGAGTACTTTTCTAGTTGTTTCCTTAGGGTATATTTTCATAATTTGAATTGCTGGGTCAAGGCATTTACACAATCTAAGTTTCTTATACAGAATGTCAAATATCCTTCAGAATGGATGTTCAAATTTACACTGTCACAGCAGTAATGAATATATTCATTTCTTCATACTTCATCAATAATATTATCTATTTTGTACCCTTGTCAGCAAGTGTGGGTGGGGAAAAATAGGAACCTCACTGTTTTAATGCTTTATTTATTTGACTAATGCTTTAAAACACTCCATTGTTCTGGGGGAAATAGCTCAGGACACTCCAGGAATTCAAGAAATAGACCAACAATGTGTATGAAATGAGAAAAAATTAAGTAATTTACATATGAATTATGATAAAAATATCTTTTTAAATTATGCATTAAATAATTTACCTACTTATGTCTAAAAGGCAGATTAATCCAATTTGGGACAGCTGTTTTTATAATCTCCAAAGCTTTGCCAGTATTTCTTTACCAAAAGCAAGTACAATGTTGCCAATTTTGAAGAATAAATTTTGCAGATATTTCCTTCAATAATATATGGAAATCATTAGTCATTAAAAAAAATTTTTTTAATAGTTTTTATTTATTTTTGAGACAGAGACAGAGCATGAGCAGGGGGGGAGCAGAGAGAGAGAGAGGGAGAGACAAAATCTGAAACAGGCTCCAGACTCTGAGCTGTCAGCACAGAACCTGATGCAGGGCTCGAACCCATGAACTGCGAGATCATGACCTGAGCTGAAGTCAGACACTTAACTGACTGAGCCACCCAGGTGCCCCTAGTCATTTGTATCCCAAACAATATTGCTAAAAATTTTAAAAGTGGGCTAGATAGGTGGAATCAGCATTTTGGGGAGGTGTTTGAGTTCACTGTCTGAATCAAAGTATGTTGAAATATAAAATATTTCAGTATAAAGTATAAAGTATTCAGTATAAAGTAAAAAATATTGCAAAATATTTTTGCAAAGTATATTATAAATATTATAACCTTGGATGAGACCATAAAAATAATTATTCTGTGAAAGAAAAGCTCACTCTAGTTAAATTTTCAAAAAAGTATATGATGTACAAAAATATATTGAGCACAAAGAACAGAATAAAAATTCTGGATCAGAATCTTTGATAAATGAATCTAAATGAATTTTACTAAGTTAACAAGCACACTGGTAGTTTGAAGAGAGAACCTTTTGGTCCATCTGCTTTTTCACTACTTTCCAACTCCAGTGTTCAAATTTCTCATTGACTTTATGAAGTGACTTCATCATGTCTATAATCCAAAGAGAAGAATCTATATTTCATTGTTTCTGTGGCATACTTTTTCATGTTTTTACATTTCTGAAATCAAGATATATTTTATAGTTTCTGTTAGGTAGGCAGCAGTGATGACTCTCAGCTACTCTCAGCATGTGCATATCCAAGCATAGAGAATGGGTGAAACACTTGGAAGAATGTCTTGGAGACAACTGATGGACATTCTTAGGAAATGGTGTATCATGCTTTTACTAGCACAGAGCATAATATTGTGTGGTAAAATAATGTCAACAGCCCTGAATATGTGAGGAATTGGACTATAAGTGCAGTTTTAGGAATAACTTATCCAACTTATTTGCTCATATTTTCCTTTTCATGTAGGCTCAAGAATGATATGTAGTAAATATATGTGAGTGATAAAGTGTTCTTAGTTTAATGGCAACATTTTTTTCTTTTCACATGTGAGATCTTAAAGTCAATGAAATAGAATCAATAATAGAGAATAAAGATTGAAGATTTGAAAGAGGGGTTAAGACACTGGAGGAAGCGTAAGTGGATATAAGATCAGTGACATAAGTAGAGGGAAAGAAAGTGAAATTCTTTGGAGAAATTAGTTGGAAGGAAAGGAGAAAAATGAATTTGCTTCCTTTATTCTCCTGTTGTTCCTTGTACCCACCTGCTGCTCTTGCTTCTGCAGATATTCAAGTCATTTGATAAAAGAGGAAGTGATTATCCTGTAACATATTGACAACAAAGGCTCTGGAATAATGAAGGCTGACATTTACTGAACACATGCTATATATAGTCCAGGCATTACACTAGGTACATTATATGTAGGTGAGAAGAAAAACATTTGAAAGTATATCTGTTTGAAGGTTCTAACGTTTAAAAAATTGTTTAGAAGTTTATTTTGAGAGATAGAGAAGGTGAGTGGGGGAGGGGTGGAGAGAGCGAGAATCCCAAGCAGACTCCCCACTGTCAGTGCAGAGCCCAATATGGAGCTTGAACTCATGGACCGTGAGATCATGACCTGAGCCAAAACCAAGAGTTGAATTCTCAACTGATTGAGCCACCCAGGTACTCCTGAGGGTCCTAACTTTTAAAAGTTTTAATTAAGGCATATGAGGTTTCTCAAATGCATTTTGAAGGAGGAGAAGGAGAGAAGGCAAAAGTGAAGGCAAAAGCATGCTTATACGTAAGTAAGATTCTCCTTGTATGACAATTTTAATGGGCAGTCCATAGATTCCATGGCTCTAGTGTTCTACAGAAGATATTGGAGCATACTAATGTAAAGTTATCTGTGGGAACATATTCAAGTTTGGAGTAAAGTAAAAAATTTGGAATAGCTTTCATGGTAAATAAAAATAAATAACATTTGTAGAGCATGTCTATAGTCCAAGCAGTAGGCCAAATATTTTACATTCATTCTTTCATTTACTTACAAAGAAGTAATTACTGGGAGGCAGTACAGTTAGGTGCTGTAGAGCATGGGTTCTAGATGTTTCAATCGTGGCTTTGCTATGTGTTAGATATATGGCCTTGATCAAGTTATTTACCCTCTTGGTCCCTCAGTTTCCTCATTTGTAAAATGGAAGTAATAATAGTGCCTCCTTCATTACATTGTTGTAAAGATCAAAAGCGTTAACTGGAAGGGGCTTTGAAGAGTGCCATTATTTTAATCTTTTAATGCATTGGAATATCAAGACAGAGGGATCTGTGTAATAGATATTGTGATAAAATCCATGTTTGAGGTTAGGAAACAGGCATGGAGAGGTTAGGGTAATATATTTAGTGAGTGACAGAGCTGTTACATGCTCTTAGGTCTCCCTAATGCCAGATCTTATATTACCTCCATAATATGGTTGGCACTCAATTTGAGATGAAGACAATTGCTAAGCAGCAGAGTAGACCCAGATGAATAGCATAGATTTTTAGTGAAATCACTGAGTGGTTTTGGTGACTTAAACTTCTGCAGATTGTTTGAAAAAGTAATATTTGTGTGTGTGCATAAATTTACATATTTTTCTTTTTATATTTTACTATATAAAACACATACATATATTTATATGTATGTCTCTGTTACAACTGCAGCATGATATATTTCAAACAAAATATAAAAGCTATAATGAATTAAGAAAATGGATATATCAAAATTAAAAATGTCTGCCTGATAAATCACAAATAAGTTACAAGACAGACACCATATAGAGAGAAGATATTTACAAACATGTATGGATGTAATCATAGTATTCAGAGTATATGACGAACTCCTACAAATAAGTATGACAAAAAAATAAAATCTCAAAAGAAAGTTGAGTAAAATGTATGAAAAAACAGTTCACGAAAAGGAAACCCAAATGGCTAGTAATTATGAAAAGATCTTCCAGCTGGATAATCATTAAGGAAATTAAAATTAAAGTAGGAAGATTTTATTTTCTACCATCAGATTGGCAAAAGATCTGACAATACAATGTTTATGAAGTGTTCCTTCCAGGGAAGAAGGAACTACCAAACATTGCTGGTGGAATGTAAATTCATATAATGTGTTTAGAGAACCAATTTGTACTATGTAGTAAAGATGGGGGGGGGGGCACCTGGGTGGCTCAGTCAGCTAAGCATTCAACTTTTGATTTTGACTCAGGTCATGATACCAGCGACATAGGATCAAGTCCCATGTTGGTGTCTTCACTGAACATGGAGCCTGCTAGAAATTCTCTCCTTCCCATTCTCTGTTTCTCTCTCTTGCTCTCTCTTTTTTTTCTCTCTCCGTTCTTCTCTGCTTGCTCTCTCTCACTTTTTAAAATTAAAAAAAAAGATGGGAGTATTCATATCCTATAACCCAGTGATTTCACTTGGAAGTGTGGGCACCCTTAGAGAGTTCTTATACACAAGCAGAGATATACATAGGGATATTCATACAGTACTGTATATAATAGTGAGGAACTGTAAATATCTAATAGGGGACTAGGGAAATAAATCACATTAAATATAAATTATTATATAGTCAGTTATATAATGAAATGCTACAAAACAGTTAATGTGAACAAACTAATTATATATGTATTTAGGGACAAGTAAAACACAATGTTGAGTGGTTAGAAATCAGGTTTAAGAATATGTAGAGCATGAGTGCATTTATTAATAATTAAAAGAACATACAAAGCAAGATCATATATTTTATGTATATATAAAATCACCTGGAAGCATGTATAAGACTTAGAAGTATACAAATTAAATAATGATAGCCTCTGAAGGGAGAGGGAGAGAGGGGGATGAGATGGGGAAGAGTAACAAATACAGTTTCAAATTTATCTGAAATGCTCTAATTTTACAAAATTTGAAACAAAGTGACAAGCTATAAATATTTGTTAGTTATAGAAAGTGAATACTACATGAATCATTATGTGTGTGTGTGTGTTTGCATTTTTACTATATTTTTAAAATGTTTTCTCCAAAATATTTAAAGGGAAAGCAGAATTTCCAAGAGGTCACTACAATGGGAGATGGTATTGGTGATTGAACAATACAGATTTCAGAAGAGTGATTGCCTCTAAAATGCTTCCCTCAACCCTGCTACTATATCAGACTACTTTCTCTTCTCTCTAGGTTCTTTTATACACAAATGCATGTGTTAATTTGGGAGGTTAACTTCTTGACCCCATGGCTCAGTAACATGGATTAATTTTCCAGATTAATCTTCAAGGAAAGATTCTTTAAATCTTTAAAGGAAAGAATCTTTAATGAAAGAGACAAGGAAAGATGATAATTTCAGTCAATACTCAAATTGTGTTAATTCTCATCAGTTTCTATGTGGACAGTGTTCAATGTGATTTGTAAATTGTTAAGATTTAAAAGTAAAAGCCCAGAGTTTAGTATATTGGAGTTGAGGGTTTGGCAGGCCAATGCATGATGGTGTGTATGGACTGGCCCTGGCATAGGGAGGACCTTGTGTGGCTGCGACAGAGGAGAATATTACAACTTGAAGAACTGGTGACAGTCCTTGTGTCTGAACCAGAGCCTGTCCTGTCCCCCAACATCAGACCTCCCCTTGGATTCCTGGAACCACTGTCTTTCCCTTTGTTTAGGGTACTGATACTGGGTTGTTGCTTAGCTAACCACTCAGCATTTATTGATTCTCCCTTACTATTCATGGGATACTGTGCTCAGTATTGAGGACTTCACAGGTGAGCAGATTTCAGGCTTAGATTTTGTGGGTAAAATTATTATTTTTCTTTCTTTCAATTAACCTTTCTCAACAGAGATCTCTCACTTATGGTAGGTAGTGACTTTTTTTTTTTTTAATTTTTATTTATTTCTAGGAGAGAGAGAGAGACAGCGTGAACAGGGGAGGGTCAGAGAGAGAGGGAGACACAGACTCTGAAACAGGCTCCAGGCTCTGAGCTGGCAGTCAGCACAGAGCCCGACGCGGGGCTTGAACCCACGAACCGCGAGATCATGACCTAAGCGAAAGTCGGACGCTTAACCGACTAAGCCACCCAGGCGTCCCGGTAGGTAGTGACTTCTGCCCAAATTTCCATCAATTTTATAAAAATTTCTCTATGGCCAACTATGAAATATTTCCAGTGTTTCAGTTTCCTTCTTTAAGACTTTGATTTTTTTTCCCTCAGAGGAATACATTTCCACAATGACATGGAAATGCTACTTCAGCTCATGTGATGTATCACTCAGAAAACCTTTATAAGCCTTAATAACGTTTTCACTTCTGCTTGCCACTGTGGTGTATGGTGCCGACATGCTTAGAAAGTTTGTGGTCTTCCCCAGCACCTGCTTTTTTCAAATATGCAATTGAATTTTTCACAGTTGAACTCTAACATTTCTCTCCTAACTGAGCGAAGTTTCACAACACATTTGAAATATTTCTGAGGCTGGGCATATGTTCCTGTTTATCCAACACGAAGCAGAGGCCTCTTTGAACTTTCATCTCCTGATAATGTGCCTCATATTTTAACATCATAACACTCTAAGATTGGAGCTGTTGGAGTTTTTTGTGGTTTCCAAAGGATTTTCTCTTGTTTCTTTCTGCACTGTTTCTCCTCCCTCATTTTAGACAGCTGTCTAAAGGCTGCAGTAGCTGTTCTATAATAAACTTTTGATATGTACCCTCTATTTTCTCAGTGGGGAATTCCTTAAGAATCTTTATCTTACACATATTTAAAATCATATAAGACCATCTCATGAGTTCCAGTACTCCATTGTGGGTGTCAGAAGCTCAGTCTGTGCCATATGGCTTTGATAAGGCCACTTTAAAATAAAGTTGAGGGGCGCCTGGGTGGCTCAGTCGGTTAAGCGTCCGACTTTGGCTCAAGTCATGATCTTGCAGCCCGAGGGTTGGGCTCTGTGCTGACAGCTCAGAGCCTGGAGCCTGCTTCCAATTCCGTGTCTCCCTCTCTCTCTGCCCCTCCCCTGCTCATGCTCTGTCTCACTCTGTCTCAAAAATAAATAAGCGTTATAAATAAATAAATAAATAAATAAATAAATAAATAAAATAAAGTTGAATCTACTAATTTTTTTTCCCTCATATGAAATTCCAGTCTGCCATTCATTTCCTGATGTGTTGCCTCCTACAGGTCATGAGAGGCTAGCATAACTCAGCCTCATCTCCATAAGGAGATGTAATGATGTGAGTACAGGTTAGTTATGTGAAAATACTAAGACTCATCTTGAACTCTGTCAAGTTTGACTGTTTATCTTTTATAGGTTTTTGGTGTTTTTTTTTTTTGTTTTGTGTGGTTTTTTTTAATTTAAATCTGGCTCAGGGAAACCTGAGAATGACTTTTCTTTGGCTCTTTAACACCTTCTTCACACATCACAAGAATATTATCCAGGATGCATTTTGCCTCCTCTCTGCCATGAAACCTTGGTGAGATATTTCTCTGGAGTTCCTCCAAAGCTGGAGCGGCCCACATGGCATCCTTTGACACCTCTAGGATAGAAAGAAGGTATTCAAACTATATTTGTTGGCTGTTTTCTTGGTTGCCTCCAAAATTTTAGCTTTACTTCAGCATTGGCACCTTATGGTAAGGACACATTACCTTCTCAGTCCCTCTTTTTAGATAGACTTTAACATGTTTTTCACCTTTTTTTTGTCTTCTCTTCCTACCTTTTCTTTTGAAAGAGCATAATAAGTCTCTCACATGAGTTCTAAGGAGATGAATAAAGTGATAAAGTGTTTAAGACTTAGTAATTATTTGGGTTGGAGAAAAACAAAACTTTAACATTGTTGTCCAAAAGATCAGAATGCCCTATTTTAGCAAAATCTATAAATACAGCACATCATGTAAGCTGATTTTATTTCAGTCTAATGTCTCACTATTAATTATTTTTGAGTTCTCCATAAAAAGAACAAATACATGAATCCAAGGTGTCATCATAATTATGTTTACGTCTTCCTGGAAATTTACTCAAGTCATTGGGCGAAAGTGAACTTTGCAGCAATTCTGTTTCTCCATCTATATCTGAAAGCTTAATTTTTCTATATGTCTTTTGCTCATAGATTTTATTTGCAAAGAATAAGTAGCAATTAATTTGTATAGTACATACTGAATAAATAATAAATAATATACCATCTCAAATCTGCTAAAAGCCTAGAATCCCTGACTGATCTGTCAATGTTGGCCACATTACTTAGGTGACTAAATAAGGCTCCCTGAAAATTTTTATTAGAAAGATGACACAGTAAATATTTATTTCCCGGGAGGTCTAGTGAAGCAGGAAAATCTAATCATAAGGAAACTTTGTCCTTAGTTTGTTTGTCTAAAATAATTAAGTATTCCTAACTAAGAGTAGGAACACTCATAACACACTCATCAACACACATAACTTATAAAATCTTAGAATTTATCTAGATGTATGGTCAATGGTCATGTGAAGCAGGGATATCTATTTACTTTCTTCAGTTTTCACTATAATATGGATTCTTATAAGTTGTTGATATAGTAAATTATATTTTAAATCAAAGATTTCAGGAAGACCCACTAGAAATGGATCAAGGTCTACATTTCCATTTTCTGCATAAGCTTTTAGGAACTATCACCTAACTGATTGTCTTTCTTCTAATCTTTCTCTTTTCTAATGTCACACATTAGATGTACTTATTTCTTGTCGCACATTTGTGATGTACTTATTTACTCACTCAACTATTAAGTATCTCTCAAAAGCCTAGAAACTTCCACACAAAATAGTCTTTTAAATATCTGTCAAGTGAATTGAGTGTAGGATTATTTACCTTTACCTTTTTCTGCTGTTGACATAAACTATGTATCACTGGCATCTTCTAAGGACTTTTTGTTACAGTAGAATGAATACCTATGTGCTATAAACCCACTGTGTGTACCATCCCATGCACATAATTAAGTATATCAGAGATATATGAAAGTCTACTTTAAGTAGTAGAAAAAATATACTGGAAAAGGAAATATATGAAAACTGAGAAAGGAATCAGAATTTAGAATTCAGGGATGAAGTAGTCATAAGATCCCAATATTGTGATTAGCATTTTCAGGTAAATATTTTATTTCAGTTAAACAGTAGTCCAAACAGTTACTATAATTATAATGCACAACACAAATATCAAAAAGATTTTAGTAGAGAGTACCAAATGTTCAAAATAATATTTTACTATCAAATAGGTGAAACCAAACATTCAGATTATGTTAATAAAGATGATGAAGAACAGTGGGAGTGAGGGGAGAATTTGCCAATTTCATTATCTTAAATGAAGAAGGATTCAAAAGATAAGTTTATTCTTTATTTTTAGTTTTTATCTTGTATTTTTCAAGTTATAAGAGGAGTTATTGTTGTTATAGATAACTTAAAAATAGTTTTTACTTACTGATTTAAAATTTTTTTTCTTTATATACTTTTTATTTTTCCAATATTTGAAATGAGCCAGTTTATATGCATTTATTTCAGATATTACTTGGATATATTCTCCAAAACAAACTTCTAATAGTGTTTTCTCTAAGTACACAAAACATTGGATTTTTATTCAGACAGATTCAGCAATGAAATCCAAAACCAAAATATAACTTGTATATTTGACAATCTGACATTAAAGCTGCTAATTACAGATAAAGTAGTCAAACATACTAATAAATACAGAAAAGCAGGGACTGATTCACTAATTCAGAGACGTTTGTGTATAGTAATACTGAGACTTAGTTTAAGAAGATGGGAAAAATGATCTGCTGGGATGCAGAGAAGGAAAGAGGAGGCCTGACTAGCTGCTGATGAGAGACTCAGTCAGCGTATGTGTGGGAGGACAGGGAATCGGCTGGCAAGAGCGGGTCACCAGCAAATTTATACTCTCATGTGAGGCTCAATTCCCCTGGATTCAGTTTATGTGTTTTAAAATTAGTCAGCTTTCTGTACCCCACATCACAGAAATTATACATGAGTACTGAACTGGAGGATAGGCTATCTGAGCAGCTTTTGAGTCATTCTCTTACTAATGACAGGAGGGAAACAAGAATGCTATCCAGTAAAGTACCAAGTGAGCATAATGGCAAACAATGATCTTTACTAAATAATAACTTATTTGGGACTTGAGAGAAGATGAAGCCTCAGGGCAAAAAAACACAGGCAGATTTCAAGAATTTTAAGTAAGTTAGCAATTCCACATGCATATTGCCATTTTATTTTTTTATTTTGTTAAAAATTTTTAATGTTTTATTTATTTCTGAGAGAGAGACAGCATGAACAGAGGAGGGTCAGAGAGAGAGAAGGAGATACAGAATCTGAGGGAGATACAGAATCTGAAACAGGCTCTAGGCTCTGGACTAGCTGTCAGCATAGAGCCCAAAGCGGGGCTTGAACCCACGAACTGTGAGATCATGACCTGAGCCTCATGACCTGAGCCGAAGTCGGATGCTTAACCAACTGAGCCACCCAGGCGCCCCTACCATTTTATTTTTAAAGAGACAAAAAAGAGGAACTGACTTTTCAAATATATGCAGTAATTTGATTCTTAGTATATAATACCACTTTTAAAAGCTTACCTTTATTTACATGTATTAGGAACGATAATGAAATGCTTAAAGATAGAGTGCTTTAAAATGTGTTGAAGAATACTCAACATATTTGAGGTTGTCTAATCATATTTTTGAAATATCTTGAAATAATATAGGCGACTTAAAAGTGAAAATCTTTGGAGTGCCTGGGTGGCTCAGTTGGTGGAGCGTCGACTTCAGCTCAGGTCATGATCTCACAATTTGTGGGATTGAGCCTTGCATCAGGCTCTGTGCTGACATCTCAGAGCCTGGAGCCTGCTTCGGATTCTGTATCTCCCGCTCTCTCTGACCCTCCCCTGCTCACGCTGTCTCTCGCTCAGAAATAAATAAAACATTAAAAAAATTTAAAAATCTACCTCAAAATAAATGTATCCAAAATAATGGCATTTGTGTTATAGGTGATCTTTTACATTTTTCTATGCTTTTTAGTTTCGTACAAGGAGAATATTATCCATAAAGTACCACTGATTGAGATCACTATGTTGAGTGCTTTATAAACATTGTCTCATTAATCTTAATGATTAATAACAATCTGTTTTATACTTGTAGAATCTACAGTTTAAAAAATTAAAAATCATACCTCAGGCACTTACCACAGAGTAATTTGAAACCTGGTTGGTTGAATGCTCCCAACCACTGTGAAGTATTAGCAAATCACAGAACTTTTGAAACTGTATTCATTCCCTCAGAAAATGGTATAACATGTTAAAAGGTAAAGCTAAATAAAATGTGCCAGGAACTTAACTTTGCAAGTTATATTTTTTTTTGCAAGAGATACAACAGTTCCTCATTTTATTTAAATCAATTCAATTTTCAACTATCTGTCTCCTTTTCCTGTGGGCTAGTGGCAACTCCTCTGCCTTTATTGAAGTTTTCCCTCATCAAGGTTGCACCGGGGAATCCAATATTATCAACAAGTTTCAAGGTATTCTTGAGGATCCTGTGAATATCCATCTGTCCCCACTGCTTCATACTGAAATGTCCCTTGTCCAAATCACACACTTCTTTTAGGTCAGCGTGCCCCTACAGCTTTTTTAGTCATGTTTTGGGCATAGAGATCTTTGGAGCATTTCGAAACTGGTAGCCATTCTCCTTTGGGGTCTTGCAGTCTCTTTGGGGCATTATTGGAGAACAGGAAGTAGGCTCCTTACCACCCAAACTAGCTGTAAAATGTAAAAACTCTGTTGGTGTTATATGAGACTGCCATTTCCCCATACCCTTGCTAACCCTTGTTAGAGGTAAGGTTAACTTTTTCAAGACCAATCTTCTGTTGGCTGGCTCCCCCAAATGCTGGACTCCTGAAAGCTCCATGGGAAGTGGCTATGACCCATGGATAAGGTCACTAGTACACCCAGTGTCAAAGTTTGGATGCTAGTTGATGAGCCAGTGTTTCCTCAACTATGAAGGCAACTATGAAGGGTGAATTCGTTGCTAATTTACCATAACATGTAGTTGCAGGTGTGAAGCTTAGACCTACCTGATATCCAGGAAAGGGGCTGGCATTTTTCCCAACCGTGAACACCAAACTAGCAGTTTAAAACTGTAGCAAGTATTCTGCCTATCATGTTGCTATTGAATCTTGGCTTTTAATCCCCCCAGGGAAGTGGTTGGTTTTTCCCTAATCCTGCAGCTTAAAAGCCTCAGAGTGCAAGGATCTGAGTTGAGCAGTGCTATATTGTGAGGTGGTTCTCTGGAGTATTTGTTACTTGTCCTTTCCCTTTGAATATTCCCCAGAAAATGCCACTCAAGCAAGCCTGACATGTGAGATGTGTGGCCAGTTAAACTTGTTTATATAGTGCTTTGACAAAAAGTATTAAAATTTGGAGGTTTTTTTTGCTAATTTCCTGAAGGGCATAAATGATATATATTGTGCTTTTAACATCTATTCTTTTGGCTATTACTGGACTGGGTGTCAGTCTGCCTTTTTCTTAATTGGTAGAAATTTACTGAAAACCAATTTTCTTTCTCTTATATGTGCTTCAAACTTTTCCCCCATTTTTTCCCATTTCTTTTTATTTATGGTATCTGTGTTTGCAAAAACGTTTATAATTCCACCCCTGACTTTCATCCAAGCTTCAATTCCATATACTTAAAAATTTTTTAAGTTTACTTACTTTTGAAAGAGAGAGAGAGAGAGAGAGAGAGCGCATGAGTGGGGAAGAGGCAGAGAGAGAGGAAGACATAGAATCTGAAGCAGGCTCCAGTCTCTGAGCTGTCAGTACAGAGCCTGATGCGGGGCTCTAACTCATGAACCATGATATCATGACCCGAGCCAAAGTCAGACACTTAACCGAGTAAGCCACCTAGGAGCCGCTATATTTTTTTTGTTTTAAGAAAACCATCTGATCTTATTTATTTGCTATTCTTAGAAAATCTTATTTTTGACTGGATTCACACTAAGGATAGAAATTCTCAGAGAAGACAGCCTCTATTTCTTGGAAATGTTGCTGATGTTTCTCTTTGGTCTTCCATTGTCTTGACTTCAACTTTAGCAGAATCTGTATCCTCTTCTTTCCTTTCTTCCTTCCATTCTTCCTTCCATTCTTCCTCCCTCCCTCCCTCCCTTCCTCCCTTCCTTCCTTCCTTCCTTCCTTCCTTCCTTCCTTCCTTCCTTCCTTCCTACCTTCCTTCCTTCCTTCCTACCTTCCTTCCTTCCTACCTTCCTTCCTTCTTCCTTCCTTATTTTAGAGAGAATGTGAGTAGGGCAGAGAGGCAGAGGGAGAGCGAAAGAATTTTAAGAAACTTGATATTCACTGTGGAGCCCAACTCAGAGCTCGAGCCTATGACCCTGGGATCATGACCTGAGCTGAAATCAAGACTCAGATGCTCAATCAATGGAGCCACCCAGGTGCTCCTTCCTTATTTTTTGTAGTAAGCTCATTCTTCAGAGCAATATTTTGTGTTTGAGCAATGTTTTGTGTTCTAGAATATATAGGCTAACAGGACATGACTATTGGACACCGTGTTTCGGGTTTCTTACCTTCTTTGTATAGGAACTTGCACACAGCATATTGGTGGACATCATCTTTTTAGAGAGATTGAAATAAAGCTTAGGGGTGTCTGAGTGGCTCAGTTGGTTGGGTGTTCGACTTCGTCTCAGGTCATGATCTCACAGCTCGTGGATTCAAGCCCAGCGTCGGGCCCTGTGCTGACAGCTAAGAGCCTGGAGCCTCCTTCCAGTACTGTGTCTCCCTCTCTCTGCCTTTCTCCCACTCATGATCTACCTCTCAAAAATAAATAAACATTTAAAAAGAAAAAAGAAATAAAGCTTTGCAGATTCTGCCAGCTCTGCTGGGCTGAGGCAATAAGGCATGGTCATTCCAGTAGTACTTTTCTCTTCCTTTTTTTTTTTTTTCTTAATAAAAACCAAGTTAGGAACATTCACATTAACATCCACAATGCAACTCTAAACAGATTTGCACCTTCCTTCTTCAGTTCTCCTTGGTCTGTCACAAGTAGCAAGGAATATAGCCATGGGTCAAGACACACTGAGTCATGGGGAAACTGTGTTTGTGGTTCCCACCACCATTTCAGACCCCACAGCCTTTTCCACTCTTCACTCCGAACATGAGCAACAACTTTTGTGGCCATACATTTCTTGACAAAGATATGAACTTTTTGTTCATCATCCATTTCAGTGAGTTTCTGGAAGCTACTGACTGGGAAGAAGATAATCTTCTTTGTCCTGAAGCAGCTCCTTTTCCTCTAAGATGCCATGGAAAAGAGAGAGCTTAGAAATACTTATATTTCTAAGTATGTATCTGACATGTTTACTTGCATATACAAAATGAACTCATCTTACTTTCCTCTTATAAGCCCTTCTCCTCAACTTTCCTGTCTCACATGGTCCCAAACTACTGGACCTACTTTTTAAATGTTTATTTATTTATTTTTGTGAGATAGAGAAAGAGAGAGAGAGACAGAGACAGCATTCATGCACACACAGGAGTCGGGGAGAGGCAGAGAGAGAGAAAAGAAAATCCTAAACAGGTTTCAGATCATCAGTACAGAGCCCGAGGCAGGACTCGAACCTACAAACCATGATATCATGACCTGAAATCAGGAGTCATATGCTTAACCAAATGAACTACCCAGGGGCCCCACTACTGGACCTATTGAGGTGAAACACTTACAGTCAATTTTGACTTTCCTTTTTTCTTTTCTTTTTCTCCTCTTTCTCTATCTCTTTCGCTTTCTCTTTCATTTTTTAATTAATTTTTTAAAATGTTTACTTAATTTTGAGAGAGACAGAGCACAAGCAGGGGAGGGGAAGAGAGAGGGAGAAACAGAATCTGAGGCAGGCTTTAGGCTCTGAGCTGTCAGCTGAGATGTCAGAGCCTGATGCGGGACTCACATTCAAGAACTGTGAGATCATGGCCTGAGCTGAAGTCATTTAACTGACTGAGCCACCCAAGCATCTCTCCTTTCTCATTTAACCTTTAGGTCCTTTCTAAAGACAGTTAACCAAAACACTTTTGACGCCAAACAAACACCATGATGTTATTCTTTTGGCTTTTTTCAAAGTTGACAGAGAAAATATTTTAGTGTTATTTTCTTACAAAATGTTTTCTGGGTTCTGAGTTTTCATTTGGAGGAAAAAATGTTTATACAAATAAATTATCATGTGCTAGTCTTTAGCCAATGAAAGCTATACTGTAAAAATGTTTCTATGATTATTTAATATGCAAATAAACTCCTGTATTTACCTTTCCCCAAGAAAGGAGTTCTTGGCAAGGATCTTTTCTTGAACTTTCTGTAGAACCTCATTTGGGGACTTTGTGGGAACTCTGGACAAGACTAGCACTTGCTTTAGCTGTTTCTCCCCACTACCTGTCTTCCCCTGTGCTCACTTCCAGTCCCTCTATGGAAATTTCTGTGCAAGTTTACTATATAGTGTCTTTTTACATAAGCCATACAACCATCACAATTTAATTTCTCAGTAGCCAGCTAGGTAGAAAAAAATTCAGCTGTGATTGTAAAGAAGCAGAATTTACATTGTTTCTAGGCTGTCTGCCAATTCACTGTTTAGGAAAAGTTAACCCAGATGCAGCTTAATCAGTTTGCCTTTTCTTTTTTTAATCACCATAAATTCTCTTGCCAAGATCAGATGAAGGGTAATAATATATCCTTAATGGTTTCGCACAGCAAACAGGAGTCATTCCCTAACTTCAGTAACTAGGAACCAGGTGGCATTTCTCAGAGGCCCTAATGGTCTCTTCATCCATGATTGGCTACAGTCATACTCTCTTCCACCTGCCCAACCTGTTTCTGTTAGCTTTAGCAAGTCCATAAGTAGCTGAGGTGTGGCCTTTTGTAATTTAATTAATTTATTTATTTATTTTATTTTGGGGGGAAGAACAAATTCCTTTTATTTTATTTTTAATTTATTTTTATTTTTTAAAATATAATTTATTGTCATTTGGTTTCCATACAACACGCATTGCTCAAACCAACAATTGCCCTTCTCAATGCCCATCGCCAACTTTCCCCTCTCCCCCACCCTCCATCAACCCTCATGGGGAACGGGAAAAAAGATGTAGCCTCTTTTTAAATGTTTATTTATTTATTTTGAGGGAAGAGGGGCAGAGAGATAGGGAGAGACTGAGAATCCCAAGCAGGCTCCATGCTGTCAGCACAGAGCCCAATATGAGGCTTGAACTCATGAACTGTGAGATCGTGATCGGAGTCAAACAGAGTCAGATGCTTAACTGACTGAGCCACCCAGGCACTCCAAGTAGCTGAGGTGTACCCTTTTGACCAAACTTATGTTTCCCAATTAGCTGATTCCCATAGCCATCATATCTTACATTCTATTGTTTCTGTCTATTAAAATGTGTGTGTGTGCTGTTGGTGGGAATGTAAACTGGTACAGCCCCTCTGGAAAACAGTGTGGAGGTTCCTCAGGAAACTAACATTAGAACTCCCCTATGACCCAGCAATAGCACTGCTAGGAATTTACCCAAGGGATACAGAACTGCTGATGCATAGGAACACATGTACCCCAGTGTTCATAGCAGCACTCTCCACAATAGCTAAAACATGGAAAGAGCCTAAGTGTCCATCAACAGATGAATGGATCAAGAAGATGTGGTTTATCTATACTATGGAATACTACATGGCAATGAGAAACAATGAAATCTGGCCATGTGTAGCAACCTGGATGGACCTTGAGGGTGTTATGCTGAGCGAAATAAGTCAGGCAGAGAAGGACAAATATCATATGTTTGCACGTATAGGAGGATTAGGAGGAACTTGACGGAGGAACAAGGGGGAGAAAAGGGGGGAAATGGTGGGGGAAAGGGAGAGAGGCAAACCATGAGAGACTCTTGAATGCTGACAAAAACTGAGGACTGATGGATGTGGGGGGGAGGAGGGATGGGCATGGAGGAGGGCACTTGTGGGGATAAGCACTGAGTGTTATGTGGAAACTAATTTGACAATAAACTATTTGTAAAAAAATAAAAATAAAAAAAATAAATAAAAATAAAATGTGTGTGTGTGTACATGTGTGCACATGCACACACGTGCGCACAGACTACTAAAACATTGGAATATCATACTGGGACACCAAAACTTTGTGTGAGACAGGGTATAGAATGTGCCCCTGTCCCCAGACATCTACCTAAAAGTAAGTGCATAAACGCATTGATGATGTAATGCAAAATCAAGAGGCAGAATAGTTCATCTCAATCCCAAACATGTTGATTGTTTGCAAAAAAAAAAAAAAATAACTAAAACTTAAGGGTCCAATTCATATCCTCTACCATGCAAATGGTTAGACTCATTCCATGTTCTTTTCTTTACCACCAGCCTATCCCCTTCTCCCTCCCACCTTCCCCACCAATTACATGATGTGTACAAGTGGACACTTACATGATATGTACCTTCTGGACCTTCTTTGCCTTCCCATCCTTTCCCTATCTTTCCCTTTCTCTGTATCAAGAGGCCCTAATTTCCGCAGTTGTGGTTCCCATGTTTAATAACTTCAGATTGAACTGTGGAGGGGTGTGTGGGGAGGAGCAAGCCAGGGTATCTCTTCTTCCTTCCCTGCCAGCAGCTTCATGAATCCAGCTCTTGGCAGGGAGGCCAGCGACATCTCCAGCTTCCACTAGTGCTGCGAACACTGCTTTTGCCCTTTATGCCTTTAGTGGTGGATGGGGCTGGCTTCCTGCTGTTGTTAATCTTTGGAATGCTCCAGTGTCCTCTGTTTGGTCTCTCAACCCTTTCATCACCCATGGAATCAATTTTCTGCATTAAAGTCTCTTTAACTACTCAAGTGGTTTCTATTTCCTGGCTAGACTCTGATGATACACAAAATTTCCTCAGTACATATAAAATAACCTTTCAGACTTTTGTGGGGTTTTTTAAAATCTCTGTAAGACTGGAAATTATTCCATCACCCACAGAGGGCAAAGCCAAAAATATAACTGCCAAGGGGGAAGCCCAAGAATGTGCAATTTTTAATTCACCCTGATACATCTGTTGACTTGCTGTATTTAGAATATAATATTTTTATTTAAAATAAATATTTCCCCATCAACGATGGTTGTGGGAAAGGAATCTGTGCTTTCATGAATCCAAAGAAATTGAAATATTACTTTTTACTTAATCATATCGTTTCTCTGGTTAAACATATTGATTGATAGAATTAAAAAAACAAACTTTTATTTTTAAAATTTTTTTGAGAGAGAGAGGGCACAAGTGAGCAAGGGACAGAAAAAGAGGGAGAGAATCCTACAAAGGGCAGAGAGAGAGAATGCCATACAGACTCTGCAAGTTCAGCACAGAGCTAGGAGTGGGGCTTGAACTCACTAACTGTGAGATCATGACCTGAGCTGAAGTTGGATGCTTAACCAACTAAGCCACCAAGGTACCCCTAAGAATCAAACTGTTAGAGAATTATTCCAGCAACTTGTGAAGGAAGAAAAATCAAGCAACATATAACACTTGTCATTATTTTTCTCTGGTTAACTGATACAAAATATGGAACTCATAACAATAAAAGTAGCTTCTAAGGTTTTCTAGTTAATTTCAAACTGAAGGAATGACTTAGAG
Organism: Hyaena hyaena; assembly: GCF_003009895.1. Taxonomy (NCBI): domain Eukaryota; kingdom Metazoa; phylum Chordata; class Mammalia; order Carnivora; family Hyaenidae; genus Hyaena; species Hyaena hyaena. Next base: position 116,898 of record NW_024082567.1, on the reverse strand, counting down.
TGGAGCCCTTTAAACTTCTTGTATTTGACATTAAATCTTGACTTTCAATACATTGCATCTTGATATGATTCATCTATCTGTTTTTCAGTAAATTGCCAGAAATTTTATAAAATAAATAATAAGATTGGGAGGCTGTGTGTGTGTGTGTGTGTGTGTGACATTTTCTGTTTGTTGCTGTGTATTTTCCTTGAAATAAATGGTAAGAGTTCCAGGATAATATGGCACTTATAGGAGCCTTAGATATGATATTTAATAAAATAATTAGAATCTTACATGACTTTTATAACTAAAATTTCCATTCCGCTTTTTACTTTATATCTGAAACAAAAATTCTTAAGCTTAATTTTTCAATTATGAAAGTACATGTCACATACCAAATGCTTGCCATGGGCTATATGTTTTATTTGGCTATTTCTCTTTTTTTTAAGTTTATTTATTTATTTTGAGAGAGAGTGTGCACCTGCATATGAGGGAGGCACAGAGAGAGAAAGACAGAATATCTCAAGCAGGTTCCACACTATCGGTACAGAGCCCTATGTGGGGTTCCGTCTCATGAACTATGAGATCATGTCCTAAGCTGGTATCAAGAGTTGGACACTTAACTGAGCAACCCAGGCACCCCTTTTCTTGGCTATTTCTAATCTTTATTATGATTCATTGTGTTAGACATTTTTACTCCTATTTTACAGATGGAAAAATTAATACTCAGATGTAAGTTCATCACTGAACATTATACAGGATTACTTCTCTGTCAAAGAAGAAAAGCAAATGGTAAACATTTCTTGAGCCATTTCTTTGTGATAGAGCCCTGTTGGGACTTTCTGAAGGCTGTGGAGTTGAAAATATTGAAACTTATAATTTAATTTGAGAAATAAAGTGTCCTAAGTACTAAACAGTAACAGATAAGTCAGTCTAGACTATATTCATGAATGTGTCAGAATGATGTGGATTAACAAAATCATCTCTGAAGTCGTAGGGCAGTGTTAATCAGGTATGTTTTCTTTGAAGAATTAAATTATGAAATATCCAAAAGATAACAGAAGATAAAGTACTAAAAGAGTGAGGCAACTGTTTTGATTAAACCAGGTTAATAAATAATGAGTAGAAGATAAATCGAATTTAAGATAAATATTTTATAAACTAAGCAGAACTAGCTAGGGCAATTTTGTAAGAATATGATGACATAAAAGCCATCCACATTGAGAAGAATAGAATACTTAGGAATGAATTTAACAAAAGGAGTATAAAAGTTACACTCTGAAACTATAAAACATTGTTGAAAGAAATTTAAGAAACCAAATGAATAGAAAGACGTTCCATATATATGGATCAGAAGACAATATTGTTAAAATAACAATACTCTGAAATTGTTCTACAAACTCAGTGCAATGCTTATCAAAATCCAGGTAGCATCTTTTCAGAAATTGACAAGCTGATCCTAACATTCATATGGAAATTCAAGGGATCTAGAATAGGCAAATAGTCTTGGTAAAGGAGAACAAAATTGGAGGATTTGCATTTACTGGATTCACACTTACTGAATTCACCTTTCAAAACTTACTACCAATCTACAGTAATTAAGACTGTATGGTACTGGCATAGATCAATGGAATAGAATTGGTAGTTCAGAAACAAACCCTCACCATTATGGACACGTGATTTTTGACATGGTACCAAGATGATTCAATGGGAAGAGAATATTCTTTCAACAAATAGTGCTGAGAAAACTGACCATACAGACTACATGACTCTCTATTGTCTTTCTCCACCCAGTTTACACATTTCTCATACCTGCTTTCGGTCTGTAAGCATTTGATTTTTCAACCTGTTCTAGTTCAACCATCTACCCAATGCTTGAATTCTGCTTATCATTTCTCTATGAGGTTTTAGCATATGCTTGAATATGTGTTATGGCCAGGGAGCTTCTTGCCCTGAACCCCATTACTTAAGTCAGTAGTTCTTTACAGGGTATATTTTTAAATTATGTGATTATTTTATTTCTTTATAGCAATTAGAGGATGGTGGTGTTACTTAGAGGGGATGAGTGGGTAGAGAAGCTAGATGTCCCATGATGCATATGTCAGGTTTGCACAATAGAGACTTGTGGTACACGACTTTCAAATATCCGATCAACATTGGTGTAGGGGAAACTGGTTTACAAGTATTTCAGTCTAGAAAATAGTTTTATATATGACAACAAAGTTTCCTTCTTCATAATTATAAAATAAATTTCTGGGACTGCAACACTGTTTAAATCAGGGGAATATTGCACTACATTTTCTGAGAATTGTTCACCATTTCAGAAAATCACATCAACAAAACAATGCCACTTATTATAATTGAGTGACCATAATACGATGGCACATATCGCTGCCACATGCAAACATATAACAAAGGAAACCTGAGACTTTTTACAGGCTTAGATTTAAATATTATTAAAATAGCAAAGATACAGAAGATACAGAGATCTCATTAAATTTTATTAATATTGTTTTTATATTTCATATGATTCCCATCACATATATTAAATTCTTTTGAATAACAATAAGAAATCTAGATTACAAAACTTACATGTTGAAAGTATTTATTCATTTTAGGGATTGCCTTTTTTTTGCCACTGTACATAAATTCTGTCTCTGTCATAGTTTTTCTGTGCTTTCTTTTATTAGTTGCTTCTTTTTTCAGTACACTTCCATCCCCCGTAGCTTATCAAAGGATATGGTCTCCTGGGTCTTCCTAAGTGCCAAAGATTGATTGTGATACTCAACATGTGGAGGAATTCAAGGCAGGAGATATGTTTTCAGAGATACTTTGTCACTATCCCGTCATAACATTGGGAATTATTTTGACATTGCACTTATAAATAAGGCCCAGCTCATTTGTGCTAATATCATACTTCATCATTTTCTCTGTTTCCAGCGTCTGTAATCTGTCTTGGCATGCTATCCTTATTTCAATTAAGATTATTTCCCTCTTTTTCTTATAGACAAATAAGTCAGGTCTGTTTGGACTTATTTTTATTTTAGTGATCATTTATATCTCCTTTCTTTCATCTTCCTGAATTTCTTGTATTGCAGGGTTTCTGACTTTAATTCCCTTAAATCCCAATGTATTCATTATCAGTAGGTGCAGGCATCTGTCTAGACCGTCAAGTCTTCTGGATCAGCTTGCCTGAGCATTTACATGTTGAAATACATTATTTTAGTATAAATTACTCGTTTTTTCCCCGCTGACAGTGCTGTTCTGAGCCTTAGTGGAGCTGAGATTCCTCTGTGCTTCTTATTATCAGTCTCTGAGCCGAAACCAAATACAAGACTTGCTGAGCCCTGTCTCATTTTCATCCTCTCACCGCTTGCAGCCAGAGCCCTCTAAGGTCTGGCAAGGGTAGCAACCTAGAGAGTCTGTCCCTTGGGCTTTCTCTTCTGTTTGGTAAAATCCCCAGCTGCTTTAGCCACCCCTTATGTGACATAGTTTCAAATATTGAAATACTGGTAACAAGGTGCTTTCAACTCTATAATGGGTTTGGAATCAATTCCCTAAATCTCTCTGATTTATTTTTAAATTTCACTTATGTTATTTCTATAGTGTCCTAATTAATTTCTCCCCCTTTGTTTCTCCTTCCAATTCTAATTCCACAGAAGCCAGTTAACCTCTGAAATGTAGGTGTGATCATGTAACTCTCCTGCTCAAAGACATTCAGTTTATTTATTTATATATCTTTCTATATATATATAGAGATATATATATATCTTTCTATATATAAAGAAAGATATATATATCTTTCTATATATAAAGAAAGATATATATATCTTTCTATATATAAAGAAAGATATATATATCTTTCTATATATATAATATACACATATGTAAACATATGTAAACATATATAAACATATAATACCTCTTACTGTCATATATAAACATATATAATACCTCTTACTGTTTCTCATTTTTGTCCTGAATTAAGTCCAAATTCCTTATTATTTTATTCATGATTTTCTCTCTTTTGTATATATATATATATGTATATTTATTTATTTCTAGGAGAGACAGAGAGAGACAGCGTGAGCAGGGGGAGTCAGAGAGAGAGGGAGATACAGACTTTGAAATAGGCTCCAGGCTCTGAGCTGGCAGTCAGCACAGAGCCCGATGCGGGGCTCGAACCCACGAACCGCGAGATCATGACCTAAGCGAAAGTCGGACGCTTAACCGACTAAGCCACCCAGGCACCCCATTCATGATTTTCTTAATGCTGATCTCAAATAACTTTTCCAGTATTATTTCCTTCAATCCTCTGTACACAAACTTTGCTTACACTTTTGCCACACTGGTGTTTTGCAATTCCCCAAACACATTAATTGGTTTCAGATCTTAGCACTTTTGTTTAACCAATTTCATTTGTCTGGAATGACCTCTTCATTTCTTTGGGCATCTTTGCTGTCCTTCGAACACACATTCAGTTGTTGCTTCTTTCCTGAACTTGCACTTGTACTTTACTCTGATTGACATTTCCTTCCTCTGAATTCTGAAGCCCCTTTTTAGTTCTCTTACAGCATTATGGCATCACATATATATTGCATATTTTCTGTTTCCCTTACAAAAATCCAACTTCCTTGGTGAAATGACAGGGAATAGTATTAACAATGTGAACTCTGGAGCCAGACCTACTGGGTCTGAATCTGGACTCAGCTACTTAATAACTATCTGGCTATCTCAGACACCCAGTCTCTAGAGTATATTAAGCATGTCTTTTTATTTATTTATTTTTTTTTTATTTTTTTTTTTTACAAATAGTTTATTGTCAAATTAGTTTTTACATAACACTCAGTGCTCATCCCCAAAGTGCCCTCCTTCATGCCCATCCCCCCTCCCCCCCACATCCATCAGTCCTCAGTTTTTGTCAGCATTCAAGAGTCTCTCATGGTTTGCCTCTCTCCCTTTCCCCCACCATTTCCGCCCTTCTTCTCCCCCTTGGTCCTCCGTCAAGTTCCTCCTAATCCTCCTATACGTGCAAACATATGGTATTTGTCCTTCTCTGCCTGACTTATTTCGCTCAGCATAACACCCTCAAGGTCCATCCATGTTGCTACACATGGCCAGATTTCATTGTTTCTCATTGCCATGTAGTATTCCATGGTATAGATAAACCACATCTTCTTGATCCATTCATCTGTTGATGGACACTTAGGCTCTTTCCATGTTTTAGCTATTGTGGAGAGTGCTGCTATGAACATTGGGGTACATGTGCTCCTATGCCTCAGCATTTCTGTATCCCTTGGGTAAATTCCTAGCAGTGCTATTGCTGGGTCATAAGGGAGTTCTATTGTTAGTTTCCTGAGGAACCTCCACACTGTTTTCCAGAGGGGCTGTACCAGTTTACATTCCCACCAACAGTGCAGGAGGGTGCCCGTTTCTCCACATCCTCGCCAGCATCTAGAGTTCTCTGATTTGCTCATTTTAGCCACTCTGACTGGCGTGAGGTGGTATCTCAGTGTGGTTTTGATTTGTATTTCCCTGATGAGGAGGGATGCTGAGCATCGTTTCATGTGTCTGTTGGCCATCTGGATGTCCTCTTTGGAGAAGTGTCTGTTCATGTCTTCTGCCCATTTCTTCACTGGGTTGTTTGTTTTTCGGGCGTGTAGTTTGGTGAGTTCCTTATAGATTCTGGATATTAACCCTTTATCTGATATGTCATTTGCAACTATCTTTTCCCATTCTGTTGGTTGCCTATTAATTTTCTGGGTTGTTTCCTTGGCTGTGCAGAAGCTTTTAATCTTGATGAGGTCCCAATCATTTATTTTTGCTCTTGATTCCCTTGCCTTTGGGGATGTGTCAAGTAAGAAGTTGTTGCGGTGGAGGTCAAGGAGGTTGTTTCCTGCTTTCTCCTCTAGGGTGTTGATAGTTTCCTGTCTCACTCAAACTGGAGAATCTTAAGCCTGCTTGCTCTGCCGTGCTTTTTCCTTCCAATGGAAACCTCTTGTTCACATTTTCTGTCCACTCCCTTTGTCTCCTAATTGACTCTGGTGCTTCCTTTTGTGGCCCTGCATAACATGGCATGTCCCCTCTTCTTGAGAACTATCAATGGCAGCCGTCTCCTGGTCTATTAGCCTAACTCTACCTGAATCATAATAAAACCTACATATTAAACATAGTGCATGTTGAGAAGGCCAAATGAGGTAATATATATAAAGCACAGAAATCAATGTCTGATATATAATTGGTACTGCATGAGCATCAGTTGGTATTGAGGGCATTGATTGTATATAAAGCATCTTTGTGTTCTCCCAGAATATTTTGTGCAAGTTCTCAATAAATATGTGACTAATAAGTGAACGCAGCTCTTTAAATGACTGCTGTCTAAAAACTATCATTGACAAAGATCAAGCACAAATTCTGTAAGTGGATTAGGGAAAAAGGATAATCAAGAGGAAAACAAGACAATAACAGAAGGAAAATGTTGGCATTGACAGTTTTGAAGGGGAGTTTGAGAGGGAGCTGAATAAAGCTGAGATGAGAGAAGTGGACTGCCATAAAGAGAAGAGGTAAGAGCTAACCAGAGATAAAAATCTAAAGGGATGGAGAACATTAGAGAAGGACCTGAAAGGAATAGGGAAATCAAATCTAAAGTTTTTAATATTAAAACCTAATTACAGATTCTCTGCTCAGGGTGTTCAGGTGTGACCTATCCATATGCAGACTTTGATATTGATGAAAGTGGGGAATAAAGAGCTATTCAGTGCATGTGCTTAGGGCCAAAGTAAGAACTGCGTGAAATGATTCCATTTTCACTCCATGAATTTTCACTTATGAAAAATTAGACTTTTGCAGAAACTATGAATTTATAAGGACTAAAATTGTGACATTTCTACCACAGAACAGTAGGTTGTCATAGCACAGAAAATAAACATAAGTGGCAAAATTCCATGTCAGTACTACATCCGCAACTCCCTAATATTGCCCCTGGGGAAAAAAATTGCTGAGCTATATAATGTTAAAGGAAAAAGGACTCTTTGGTGAGAATGATGGACTTTTTACCTGTGAAAACTCACCTGTCATGGAAGAGGGAAAGAACAACTTAGAAACTTACACACACACACACACACACACACACACACACACACACAAACCCAAAAAGTTGATTTCTTTAGGCATATATCACATCTTTCTCACCAACAGTGAGAATTTTTTTTTTCTCACAGTTCTGGAAGAGAAAGAAAAACTGAACTCAGTCAAAGTGTCCTATATGAAAAAAAAATCTGTGTCCATAAGCTTGGAAAAGCACAGTGCTTCATTTCAAAATTTTTTAGGAAAGATGACAAATACAAAAACAGAACAGATGTTATGTCTCTAAGCAACATCATCTTTGACACATCTTGAAGCTTTGTGAAACCTGCTCTATTTTATTTCTAACTTTTTTATCATAAAGGAAAGAAGACAGCAATGTTTGGTTGTAATGTTTCCTTGGGTTGTTCTTGAATTCTTTGCTCTTTTTCTACTGCACCACAAGCAAATACTTGCTCCTAGGCTTTCTCAATCTGTAATCAAAGGGTTGTTTAAGTGCAGTTACTCATTTTATTTAATTTAACTGTGCAGCATAATTATTATTTACAGATTGTGAAGAAATATCTAAAGAAAACTATGCTAGTAGTAAACGTATTATGGTATGGTATAAATGTATTATTGTGTCACCTCTGCAACCCTTTAGGCAAAATTACTGTTTATTTTCAAAAATAAATTTATGAATCACAAAAAAAGAAAATATACACAGAAAATGTGAGTCCTTTACCTGGCACAACAAATCAATGCTACAGTCAACAGCTTTGTCCTTTATTTATTAAGACCTAATGTACAATGATGAAATTATTAGACAAAGTAATGACTCTCTATCAATCTGTCTTTAGTTTTATAAAACCCAGCTTTACTCTGTCAGCCTTGTCAATGCTACTGAATATTAATGGGAATAAAGTTAATTGCTGGGTGGAAAAAGGTCTTACTTGAAGTGAAAAGGAAGCACCTTGTTGAAATCTGTCGTTTTTGACAAGCCATAATTTATTTCTACTTAGTGATATGTACCGACAGATTTCAAACCTCACTCTTATCTTTACCACAGATTCTAATTATTTTCACTTGGGATGTTGTTGGATCCCGAGCCTCTGACCACTTTCATCATTTAGAAATAAATTACTTCATGAAAGGTGGTTATACGTTCTTAGTGAAAGGAGTTTTGCCTAGAATATAAGGAAACAGCTGCCTTCCACAAGCTTCCAAAGACATACTAGCGTATTTATTGTATCTCAGTGAACAAGGAGAGGAGAGCAATGACTTTCAGAACCAGAAAGGGTTATATATGAACCTAATAACTTTCCAACATAGCTAAATGCTAGTTAAACCACTTCATTCAAGGAAATGAATAATGAATAATCACTTAAGGTTCATACTGATTAGATTGTCACCTGATTGGAAACATAACATTCAGTTGTGTTGAGAATTTTAAGAACTTTCCATTAAATTTTAAACAGTTGTAACGTTAAAACAATACATATTTTATTTTAAATCAGTAGTCTATCAAATGCAGTGCCATTCTTCACTGAGTAGAGTTTATGAAATAACCTTGAAAATAAGCACTGGCCAGTTTGTAAGGTTCTTATTAGAAAGGACCAATTTAAGATAAGGTGATGAAATAAAAATACATTTAATATTGTCTATTTCCTCTTCATATATCCTTGTAGCTATTTTTTAAATGAGAATCTGCATCATTGTTGGAAACTTTGGCCTCCTATTAGCTGAAGGTTTATTGTGGTCCTTACACAAATAATAAAGAAAGCACTAGAAAGAAAAAAAAATAGCTAGGAGGAAAAGAGGTGGTTCAGTGGGATCAACACAGGGTTTTAGTTTTAGAAATTAGACTTTGTGGCTTAGTGATTTTGGTAATGATTTAATACATGAAATCTGTCTGTCCTCATGGCCTCTTATAGTTGGGTGTTGATTCTTTAGTATATTTGGCACCTACATCTAATAACATTTCAGGAACCTGCTCTTTTCCCCTTGGCTGAAAGTAAGTGCCACATGTGACTGGCCAGCAGATTGGGTGGCGTTTATGTTGTGGTTCTTAGTCATCCCAATTTTTCTCCACCACATCCCAGTCACAATGGGGAAAAATGAAAAGCAGCTGCTAACAGCCTCACAACAGTTCTGTAATTACTTTCCTGGGCTGGCATTATATGATTTGACAATGGCCTGGGGATGTAACAAATAAGAAAAACCTTGTCATTCAATTTAAAAGGCTTCCTACCAGGGCAACACACTCCCCACTTCATCAGAATGACAGTACTCAACTCTGACACAGCCAGTGTGTTTAGTGCTGAGCAATGTAACTGCAGCCAGGTGGTGCCAAGCACAAACAGCCAACTTGCTTTCCTATTGACACCGCCATTGAATTGAAAGAGGAATCCTAGTAGGCCAAAGATGCACATCTCAGTTCCAAGAAGCTCCAGCCTATTTATTCCAAGAAGAAATGCTAATATATTGGAGTATTTTAGTTAAAGAGCAGTTTTTAGATATGGCAGTCCTGCTTTGCCAAAGATTTCAAGTTTCCTCAATGATAACAGAAGCCATTTTCATAGCATTGCATAACCAAGTTTCATCCAACCTTTCTGAGCCAATATTAGGAACTGGTTCTGTTGGTCATAGTAGACTAGCTATCATAAAATTCAATCCCAATTATCAGTGAGTTAGAACTATAAAGATTTTTGCCCTCATTCACGTTATTGTCCAATAAAGAGTTTGGTGCGTAGTCTTCTACCTTTTGATTTAGAGACTCAGCCTCCTTTTGTGCAGTGATTCCATCATCTTCTCAGGTCTCCGAATGCCCTACTATATCCTATCTTTCTGACCAGGGGACAAAGGAAGAGAACCAAATCACAAAACAAATTTAAGAACTCAGCCTGGGGAGTGAATCCTATTTTATTGAATTCCTACCCTAATCTGTTGCCCAGAACTACTGGAAATGGAAGAAATGGAATTCAGCAGTATACCAAGAGTATACCAAATTCAGCAATATGCCAAGAGATAGTGTTAGTTCCTGCCATATTTTATTGCACAATATTTATTGTACACATATTTATTGCACACATATTTATTGCACAATAAAATGGAGGACCATTAATCATTGCAGCTTATCATCACTTAAAAGTAACCTATTTAAGACCATGAAAGTATCATGTTCCCTAGCATACTGTACAGCTCTTCTATATGTATATATATATATATATATAATGTTTATTTCTGAGAGAGAGCATGTGCGCATGCATGAGTGGGGGAGGGGGAGAGAGAGAGGGGGACAGAGGATCTGAAGCGGGCTCTGTGCTGACAGCAGGGAGCCCAACTTGAACCCATGAACTATGAGATCATGACCTGAGCTGAAAGCTGGACACTTACCCAAGTAAGCTACCCAGGCTCCCCAAAGTATATTTTTTGAAGGCAATTTTAAGTGTAATACTAGTCATAATTGTACTTTAATCAAAAGTTTCACTAGAGGGGAAAGAAAAATTCTTTTGTTTTTTAGCTCCAGAAGTTACTGATCTAGTCTTCAAATTTAAACAAGTATTCATTCACTCAACAAATATTCATTGAGTAACTACTATGTGTCAGGTGTTGCTCTTGGTGTTTGAAATGCATCAGTGAAATGCATCGTATATACTACAGAAGGTAGAAGTAATAATAAACATAAGAAATCAGTACATTACATGGTATAAATAAGATAGTAAGTACAAAATAATGAATACTTAGAGGGACTGTTTGTGGAAGTTAAAATACTCCTCATTAAGAAGGTAATAATTATTCAGAATTGAAGGAATGAGGGATTATAATTCCAATATAATTCCAAGTATCTGGAGAAGAAGCATTTTAAGTAGAAGGAAAAGCAAATGTAAGGACCCTATGGCAAGGGCAAAGCTTTCATGTTTGATGAATGTTAAGAGACAGTGTGGCTGGTGTGAAGTGAATGACAGAGAAAAACAGAATGAGAAGAGATCTAGGATTTCAAGGGACCATTCATTTATGGCTTTATGGGCAACATAAAGTCACTGGCTTTTACCCTGCATGAAGTAGGAAGGTGTTGGAGGTTTTTGAGGAGAAGAAGGATTTTATATGACCTAAATTTTATTAGCTTTACGCTTGCTGCTATGTTTTGAATAAACTTCACAGGAAATGAGCCAGTTAAGACATTACAGTAATAATTCAAGTGAGAAATGGTAGTGGATTTATGAGAAGTTATCAATGGAGATGGAGAAAGTGGTTGGATTCTGATTATATTTTGAGCCTTATATTTTAAACAATAGACCCTCTTTGTGGATTGGATATGGGATATGAGAAGGGAGAAATCAAGAAAGACTAAGGTTATGAGCCCAAGTAACTAAAAGAATGGAGTTGCCATCATCAGAGATAGAAATGGCTAAAAGCAGGACAGGTTTGGTGGTAGGATGACTTCAGCTTTGGATGTGGTAAGTGTGAAATGTCTACTATACACCCAAGCATATTGAATTGACAATTAAATATGTGAGTCTGAAGTACAGGAAAGAGATCTAGACTGGTGTTATAGATTTAGGAGTCATTGGCATGGTATATAAGGCTAAAAAAACTGAGTCAAATTTCAAAGGAATATGTATATCTAAAGGAAAAGAGGTCCAAAGATGCTCTGGGATGCTCAAATATTAAGAATGTTGGAGAAGAATCACCAGTAAAGACCAGAAGGAACAACTAGCTCAGTGAAAGGAAATTGAGAAGAGCATAGTGTCCTGGAAGGCAAGTGTATCAAAGAGACAAGAGTAGCCAATATGTCTAATGCTGTTGATAAGTCAAGAAGCATGAGGACTGATAATGAGTCAATGGATTTTGCAACCTGGAGGTTGTTGATAATCATGACGAACAATTGGCGTAGAGCAGTGAGGTGAAAGTCTGATTAGAGTGTGTAGGAAAGGACTCGGAGAAGGGAATATAAAGTCTTTTAAGGAGTTTTGTTACAAAGGGGAATAAAACAATTTTTGCAGCATCTGGCAAATAAAGTAGACTCAAGAGAAGAGTTCTTTTGAGATGTGCAAAGTAATAGTAATCTTATGTATGTTGATGGGAATGATTTGGTTGAGAGTGAAAATAGGAAAATGGAAAAAGAAAAGAAAATAAGAAAATGGGGGAGAAGGATTTACTGAAGTAATGCCTTGAATAGTCAAGAGAGGATAGGATCTAGGGTACGAAGTTACAGATAGTCTTCAGATAAGAGCATAGATAATATATCTGTGATAACAGTCAGAGATCAGAAATGGTGGGAAAATCTATGGAGATTCCTAGCAAAATAGGAAGAAGAAACAAAAGCACCAAAGAATGAGCAAACAAAACTAACATTATTGCGTTATAGAGGAGATACTTCTAATACGTTGAATTTATGTAGGCTATTTTGGGAAAGACACCTTTGGAATTGATTAATGTGGTGTTGCATCTGCACCATGAATATTTATGACCCAGGTCTCATGAATTCCGTTTTCATGATTATTCTAATTTTTCCATATTACATGTCCTCTTTTCCATTCAGGCCAGTTTCCTAACTAGACCAGTGTGGGTTTAATTGTGTCCCACAGGAAGATCATCGCTACTTGTGAATATGACCTTGCTTGGAAATAAGGTCTTTGCAGACGTATAGATGGAGTCATACTGAATTAGAGCCTGAAATACAATGACTGGTACCCTTGTAAGGAGAAAGGTATTTGGACAGACACAACACACAAAAGGAAGACAGCCATGTGTGAAGACAGAGCAGAAATTGTAGTGATGTAGCTGTCAATCAAGGCACACCAAGAATTGCCAACCAGCAAAAGCTAGGAAGAGGCAAGGAATGATTCTTCCCAAAGTCTTTAGAGGGAACATAGCCCTGATGATATCTTGCTTTCAGACTCCTAGTCTCCATAACTGTGGGAGAATAAATATCTATTATTTTAAGCCACTCAGTTTGTGGCAGTTTGGTACAGCAGCTATAGGAAACTATATCAGCCATGATCATTTCAGCCTGCATAATTTTTCTGTGCTATTTTCCTCCCATGAAATGCCTTCTCCTTTCCTCAATTCTTCATATGTATTTACATATATTAATTAAAATTGTATTTTGTAAGCATTTATAGATCATTTATAAATGATTTGTGGCCAAAAATTGTGATCCATAATGATGTAGAGAAGGAAAAGCCAGTTATGGCAAGTTGAAAATAAAAGAATTTATAGCATCAAAATAATTAAAGGAGCTCACCCAAGCAAGTTGAATGTATCAGCCTCATAAATCCAACAAAATTTTTAATACTTGAGGAATAGAGAAACTCCCCTAGGAGTAAACCAGTTATAGATTCCAGTCATTATCCTCATTTCCAGTCTATGTCTATGCTCCTTCCTAAGGAAATCTCCATTTATGGCCCCTGCATGGCCACAGAAAATAATAATTACTCCAATAAACCTGATCCACTGGCAGGAGATGATTGAACCAAAATGGATGAATCAGATTCTTTCATTTGAGAACTGTAAAACAAGTTAAAATCACTAAGTCAGTTGTGGAAGAAGAGCTGCAGTGTCTGTAAAAACAGATAAAAGTCAGTTCATGCCAAGCCAAAGCCATGTGCAATTTTGTGGAAGTAGAGAGACTTTGGGCAAAGAAAGAAAGTTAGTTTATAGAAGAAAGATAAGCTGCAAGAAGCAGAGACCAACTAGTATGAATATTCATTAAACCCAGGTGGATAGTCTTGTCCTGACCTTTCAGGTCTCACTGCATGAATCCTCGTGTTATTGGCTTCCATCTTGAATTCTTGTGAGATTGTCTATTAATCCTTAAACCAAACTTCTGATCTCCCATCAAATCAAACACCTATACAATCTAGCAGAGAATGGGCTGTATTTTATTAGGGAGATGTTATTGGAAGTACACAGGAAACTGAATTAGGATTGATCAGGGTAAAGATGTGTTCCCAGCCTTGAGTTGTAGTATTACCCCTTCCTTTCTCTTAAAATATTTAGAAATTGTTATTTTTTTATGCCCACTATTTTGTTTAGCCACCATTTCATACAATTGTTGGTCAGTGTTACTAGGTTGCTATGCTACTGGGTTGCCATAATGTTATGTATGTTTCCTTTCCTAATAACAAGGATATTGTGAACTACAGTTAGTAATATCCTGGCTAGTTCTAATTTTTACCATCCTTAGTAGTCACTTAGTAGTATTGGACCACTAGTAAGGTGGCTTAAACACTGTAAAATTTGTATTTTAAAACCTGGCATCATTCTTTTCCTATGTTTATTTGAGATAGATTCGATTCTATCTCTTGTACCACTTTAGTTAGGCATTATATGTCAAAACTGTTTCTCAGAACAGAAACTAAATGGTGGAAAAAGGGGACACTGTGGGATAAGAAATGCATGATTTGAAGGTAGGACTTTGGACCTTGGAGGAAGTTAGAGGTCAGTAAATCCTATTCTCAAAAGGCAACTATAAAACAGTAAAAAATTGTCAAAGCAATTCTCCCACGCATTTCAAGGCTCTAGAAATCAACCAAAAGCAAACAACAATGAGATAACTATTATTTTATAAAAAGCTTCTAGGATTTCAGCTAAAAACAGTGGGAAGCAGTGGCCTTCTTGCCTGGGGCTACTTCCATGTCTTCCCTATACCAGCTCAATTGGCACAGTATTTAGACCAGAATAGGGTTGTTTGTGAAAACCAGCATCTTTGCTGCCAAAGGGAGAAGAATTGGTTTGGAGCTGAGAGCAAAATCCCATGCCTGGCAGGTGTTTTCAGTACAAGCATAAAACTTGGTAAGAAATAAATAGGCAAGTCTGCAGCTTTGCTAGCCTGAGATTGCAGTCCTGGTTGATGACTCGCAGGCTTACAGAGCCACCAGAAACTTAACAAAGTGATCATAGAAGTGAGAGAGCTGTAGTGGGACTAGATATGTTCTCTACACATCCCTAACTGACTAGAGACTGTGTGCACACACACACAGAGACCCAAGAGGGCTGAGAGGAAAATAAAATCTGGGACAGATGAAAATGGTCTGAACTTTGAATGTCCTCTTCTAATCCCACACAGATACATTGGCAGAAGGTAAGTTTTATGGGTTCAAGGTGTTTGAGCACAATCTCTGACCAGTTACTGGCTGACCACTAAGCTGTGCAAGGGGACCTCTAGGAAGCCAGGCTAACGAAAATAAGAATTTAAAATATCTTAGTAGAGAACTTAGCAGTGGCACATTGCAGAGGAGATAGCTTTTACAGAGTAAGCCCAACCAAGTCAGGGGAAAAAAAAAGAGAGAGAGGAAGAAAGGAGGGGAGAGAAAGAAGGAAGGAGGAAAGGTAGGAGGGAGGGAAAGAGGAAAAGAAAAACAGTGGAAATTCTAGAAATGAAAAGCAAAATAACCAAAATAAAAAATTCACTAAAGAAGTTCAACAGCAGATATCAGATGATAAAAATTTGGAGAACATGGAGCTAGATTAATAGAAAAGTCAAACAGAAAAGTTTTAAAAGCAGCAGGGCAAAATGATCCATTATATATAGGGGAAACATATGGTTAATAACTAATTTCTCATCAGAAACAACAGAGGCCAGAAAATAATGAAATGTCATACTCAAAGTACTCAAAGAGATGGAAAACTATTGTCAACCAAGAATTCTATATCCAAAAATGCTCTAAAGTTGTTTGTGGTGATGGTTGCACAGCTTTCTGACTATTCTAAAAATCATTGAAATGCACACTTTAACTGGATGAATCATATGATTTATGAGTTATGTCAATAAATTTGTTAAAGGGCTCCTGGGTAGCTCAGTTGGTTAAGCTTCCAACTCTTGATTTTAGCTCAGGTCATGATCCCAAGATTTGTGAGATCATGCCCCGCTTTAGGCTCTGCAACTGACAGGGAAGAGTCTGTTTGGGATCCTCCCTTTTCCTCTCTCTCTGCCCACGTGCGCGCTCTCTCTCTCTCTCTCTCTCAAAATAAATAAACACTGAAAAATAAATCTGTCAAAAACAAGCCAAAAAATCCTATCTGCAGCAAAATTATTCCTTAAAAATGAAGGCAAAACATATTTCCCCATAAATGAAGCCTAAAAGAATTCATTGCTAACACATATTCCTTGTAAGAAATACTAAAAGTGATTCCTCAGGCTGAAAGGAAATGACATCAGATAGTAACAGGAATCCATAGGAAGAAATAAATAACATCAGAAGTGGTTGATATGTGGATAAATCTAGAAGACTATACAAATATTTTTTTCTTCGGTTATTTTCTTTAAAAGTTATAATATTATATGTAAACAAGAGCAAATGATGCTGAACACACCCAATTTAAAACAGCACAATAGAGGGCAGCTGAGTGGCTCCCTTGGTTTAGCCTGTGACTCACAGCCTGTGAGTTCGAGCCTCATGTCAGGCTCCATGGTGATGGCTCAGAGTCTGGAGCCTGCTTCAGAGTCTGTGTCTTCCTCTCCCTGACATGTACTCTGTTTCTCTCTCTCAAAAATAAATAAACATTAAAAATTTTTTAAAAGAAGGGTGCCTGGGTGGCTCAGGCGGTTAAGTGTCCAACTTCGACTCAGTTCATGATCTCACTGTGTGGGTTTGAGCCCTGCGTTGGGCTCTGTGCTGACAGCTAGCTCAGAGCCTGGAGTCTGTTTCTGATTCTGTGTCTCTCTCACTCTCTGGCCCTCCTCTGCTCATGCTGTCTCTCTCAGAAATAAGTTTTTTAAAAAATTAAAAAATTTTTTGAAAGAAAGAGCACAATAGAGCCCTCATTGATGCAAGCAGGGTATGCTGTTCCCATTGCTCGAAGCTTCCATTACAGTTTGCTTTAAAAGTGCTCATCAACTGAAAGAAAACAACATGTGGAAAACATATTATTATTGTGTATATATACATATATGTATTTGATATGCATATAATTGTATTTTTTTTAAACAAGGGGTAGGGGCAGAGAGAGAGGAAGACACAGAATCTGAAGTGGGCTCCAGGCTCTAAACTGTTGGCACAGAGCCCTGCGCAGCCTTGAACTCACAAACCGTGAAATCATGACCTGAGCCAAAGTTAGACGCTTAACCAACAGAGCCACCCAGGTACCGCTGTATACAATTGTTTTATATGTGTTTCACATATAATATTTTACATATATATGTTTTGGAAAATACTTCAGAGATAGATTTAAAATAAATAATCTTCACTTGTTGCTTAACATGCCTAGAGGCAATCATAATTTCAATTACATACTTTTTCACCTAGAATTCAGTAAGGGTAATGAAAAACTGCAAAGGTGGTTAAATTTCACCTGTAAGTTCTTGGCAGTGGTACAAACATAAGTCCATTTTTATATTGATGACACTTATCATACCTTGGGACTTGAATCACTATTGTGCATACATGGCCAATTGAGTTTGAGGTGATTCCTTAGAAATCAAGGCAAACGGGGACTTTTGCCACAGTCATCTATGTTAGTTTCCACTTAAAGACAGAAGCCTGTCTCGACTTCTTCCAGCCATTTTACACCAGCACACAACAATATTTTTCATCAGTTCTTTCCTCAGTTCAAAAGCCTTCATTTGGTTGCTCACTGAACTTTTATAGTCCATCAGGTGATCTGAATTTAACCATGTTTCTCACTCTTATTTCAAAAGTACTTGCAAGCTAGTCTATTTACGGTGCAGCATTTTAACCAAGAAAATTTTTGTCAAGTATAGAGATGAAAAACAGACAAGAGAGGTAAAGGCATAAAGATGGTTGAAATAGTAAAAAAAAAAAAAAAAAAAATTGCCACCACCTCAAAAATGAGGAAGACACAGAAAGGAATAAAGAGTTGATAAAAAGATGAAGCAAGGTGTCAATCGTCTCGTATACGAAAGCCAAACACTCCAGCCAGAAGAAACAGAACCTTAATGCAGTGAACTGAAGACCCCCACCAAAAATATCTCTTCTACTCCCCTAATTTGAATTTTAGAAATACATCTTAAACCAGTTAAAAGATCATGTCACTTTAGACTGTCAACTAAAGATTTGGTGTTTGGATATGTTTAGTTGGAGAAAATGAGATATAATTAATTAGACTCTCCCTAATTCCTAACTTAAATTAGGATTTGAGGGACATAATTAGTCTTTTTCCTGAAGGATATGGTCAGAGGATGGTATATTTACCTTTCCATTGATTGATCCTTCCCACTGTTTTCTATGAGTTATAAGGGATTAGGGAGGGAAAAGAGTCTACTCCTTTCATTAGAACCCTTAAGAGGAAGACTTGTTTCTGGATTATCTTCACCCCTTGAATCTTTTAGCTTTAGGCACCTATTCACTGCTAAATTTGTAGGGAAAAGTTTACATTGTGGATTCACTTCATCACAAAATCGTGGATGGACTTTGCTTTATTTTTACTTTCTAAAACTGATAGTTAATGCCACCATGTTTTTCTTTTTTTTAACACCATTCCTAGTAGGCAGCTGGATAGCTGTGTTTGTTGTCTTTTAATCCCGACCTTATTTAGGGGCATTTATTTTAAAGATTCTTTGTCCAAAGTCTTGTTTCTCAGCCTGAAAGCACAGGAAAACTATCCAGTTTACTTATAGAAAAGTAGTCAGCCAACCCATTTTCAGGAATTAGCCTATCTGATTGATCTATCACCAGCCTTTTTCACATAGCAGGGTTCTGAGGGAATGGGACATAGGAGGGGAAAATGTTGATGGGCAAAAGTGGGTGGGAAAGACTGGGAAGGTGAGTTACAGCAATAGCCCTCAAAAGCCCTTATTTCTGGTGATAGCAGTATGGCTGATGGTGGTGGTGGTGGTGATGGTGGTGGTGTTCAGGGTGCCACAGCATATAATGAGGTGGGAACCCTAAAAGCTATATGAGTCTTCCAAAAGAAGGGTCAGCCAAAGAAAAACTGCCCATATTTTATAGTTTTGCCATGCAATGACCTTATCAATACATTTAGATGATAATAATGCTAGTAGGCAGGTAAGTAAACAGTATTTGTAAGCTCAAGTGGGGAGTTACAGTACCTCTTAGCCCTCATGAAAGGCTTCTTGTGCTTTTTTCCCTCTATGAAGTCAGTAAAATTGACCTATTCAGGGCTTTTCTAACTTTAACAAGTGTGATTTAGTCACACTGTTCTAAATTCTTATTCCTTTCCATGCATCATCCTTCATCTTGGGGAGAAGAAAAGAATGGAACAGTTAAATAGGAAAGGGTTTATCCTTAACTACTTCTTCTATTCTCTTCTCATCATCAAAGAACTACACATCTCCCTGCCAAACCACAGGAACAAAATAAAGCAGATGTGTGCCTCTGAGCCTTTCTGGATATTAAGGGATGGATTGAGCAAAGATGACTTTTGTGGCAGTTATTTGCCTTTGTTTCTGAGTGTATGTGTTTAGTTCCATCTAAGTTTTGTTTTTCTCTGTGCTGTGGAAGTGTCCTTACAGTAGTCATTAAAAATATCAGCCTGCTAAACAAATACCTAATAGGCATTAAATATGTATTTTCATTATTGAAAATATGACCTTTGCTTTGCATCAC
The DNA here is from genome assembly GCF_003009895.1 of Hyaena hyaena. Classification (NCBI taxonomy): domain Eukaryota; kingdom Metazoa; phylum Chordata; class Mammalia; order Carnivora; family Hyaenidae; genus Hyaena; species Hyaena hyaena. The sequence continues at coordinate 97,324 of NW_024082567.1, read as the reverse complement.
ACTTTAATTTCCTTCCCTAAGGTGGATATTCAGTTACACACCAAAGGGGAGGCAGGCAGGCGAGGCCTAGAGGCCTGCCTTGCTGAGGAGCACTGCTGTCTCATCAATGTGATGTAGAACTGCATGGTAGTCAGAAAAAGTAATCAGATTTTTAGTTGGCTTTATTGTTGGTCACCTCTCTATGGACAGGGTGTCTCCTTCCAACTGACACCTGGGGCGAGCCACACCCCTGCACCTTGCTCTGCCATTGGCATGTAGGAGAATACATAAGACATGCATATGGAGCCCCTAGAAAATAGACACATCATGTGCATTTGTTTACACGTGAACGCATAGGCAAACAAGAAAAAGTAGTTATATTAATATAGGATCTGGAGCTGTGTGTCTAAATATGAATTCTTTAAAAAAATTTAATATTTATTTTTGAGAGAGAGAGACACAGTGTGCAAGCAGGGGAGTGGAAGAGAGAGAGGGAGACACAGGATGAGAAGCAGGCTCCAGGCTCTGAGCTGTCAGCACAGAGCCCACACAGGGGTTGAACCCACAAAACATGAGGAGATTATGACCTGAGCCAAAGTCCAATGCTTCACCGACTGAGCCACCCAGGCATCCCTAAGTAAGAATCCTTTAGTGGTAACCTTCTGGTTCTGCTGCTGAGAAAATACGGTTGGACAAAAATATGTCTTCTATTTGCAACCATGCACACGTTTATGGCTTAGTCCATAGTTAGCCATTCTTATTCCTATATATATGTGAGAGGGAGAAAGAGAGATGAAAGAAAGCAGTTGGATAAACCACCCCCAACTCCTTGTATGTAAGTTGTATCTTTTCATTTCCTAGCACCTCATTTTCCTTAGCAGTGAGCTGAAGATAACAGTAGTGCCTACCTGCCAGAGTGACTGCAGGATTCTGTGAAATGATGCACACAAAGTGCTTGCTCCTGTCTCAGTCCATATCCAATAGTCACTAGCTATTATTATTATATGGAATATCCTTTTATTGCAGTGAATTGATTATGTTTCCATATGCTCCATTTGTCTCTTGCCAATTTCCTCACACTTGCATATTCATCAGGCAGAGGAGGAAAATATATAAATGTCCTTCGTGCCATCAAACTTAAACATCGCTGTGCCCACCGACTCCACCAGATACTTTCATGGTACCGTATGCCACTGTGGCTAGTACAAGATATTTTCTGTGGGCCACACATCAGTATCAACTAATTGATTCCCCCCCCAACAACCTCATGAGGATGAGGAAACAGATGAGGAAACTTAAACCTAGGCACAGGCATTTTGCTGGAAAGCATGCTGATATGAGACAGAGGCAGGAAGGAAACACTGACAGTTTGGCGAAGCTCTGGTGATTTTGGTCAAGGCTCTGCACCGCCTCCTACAGTCCCGCACAGACACACAACACGGTGACCTTGTCTCCTGAGAGTGTGGGTGCTTACACCACACTAAGATCCATTAGCGAGGTCAGGTTAAATAGTTTTGAGGACAAGTTGGTTTCATAAAGAGGGCACCTCTGTCTTTTTGCCGCCTGTTAGAGGTTGCTCCTTCTGGTTGTGAGAAGGACTGGCAGACACTTGACTGCCAGAGGTGGAAAAAAGGCCCACCTCACATTTCACCATTCCCAGGTGTAAGAAGCCCAATTACTGTATATGAAATACGAGACATTACTTCATTGACTGGATTCTCTCCTCTTTGTCTTAAAACAGCTGTCATTTTTGTAGTCATCAGTGGGCCTTTTTCTGAGCTTTTCTTCAGTGAGAATTCCTCCAGATTATATCTCTCTCTTTCACTCCCCTAGAGAGAAAAACAAAATAAGAGCAAAACCCTCTTTAGTATTATAAACTAAACTTCAAAAGGAAACCCATCCCCAGACAGTAGAGTAATACAGTAATATCTTACTTTGGGGATCTATTTGCCTTCTCTAGGCTAGCGCTCTCCTAACATTTCAGTTCAGAGTACATTGTTCCTTTTTATGTTACCACCCGCATGGCTCTGTGCACCTTTAGTGCCAAGAAGCATGAGAAGATTTTTATAACAAGAGTAATTGTAATAGGATTTAATCATGTTGTTGGCAGCAAAGGGCCAGCAATCTTAATGATAATGTTACAATAGAGAGCCCTGGAAATGGTATAAGTAGGTAAAATACTGTAAATTGAAGGTGCCTTATGCCTGTAATATACACTTTAATAGCCATTCAAAGCCAGGCACCATAAAAATAATGTCCAATGTCTATAAGGCATTAAACATTAAGCAAACCTCTGACGAAAAGTCCAAAATCCCAAAGGATACCATTATGTTAAAACCCTGTCTGTTAGAAAACTGAATTATAATGCATCAAGGAACTAACAATGAAGCAAAGGGGAAAATTGCAATTTACAAATTACTAGATCTTTGAAAATTTTGAACAAATGAAACCTCATGACACATCATTTCACCTTTCTAGATGGTATGGGTAGACTGGTACCTTGAGTTTAGATCACAAAATAGATACATGTATATATTTGGAAAATGCTTTAGGCGATTAAGAGTATGGTATGAGCCTAATACAAGATGGATCAGGAAGCCATCACTTGTAGGTTTTCTACGTGTTCTTTAAGAGCAAATCTGTGCATTAAACGATGCTGTTTATTCTAACCCTTTCTTAAGAGTATTGCAAATGTTAATTCATCCATCTCAACAATACCCTTTTAGAATAACATGAAAAATAATATTAATAACACTTTGGGCTTATATAATGCTTTTTATCTGAAAATCCCTGAAGGCATCATAAACATTAATAACACGAACAAAAGTCCTAATAATACTAGCTGGGTCTCAAACAGAAAAGATTCCTAACCTCATTTTGCAGATGCTGAGATTTAGTCACAAATAGGCTAGGAAAATTGCCTCAGACTACAGAAGCAGTCACCAGCTGAGCCAGCAGTAGAAATCAATGCTTTTGATTTTTATGTCCCTATTTCAGACACTGTACTTTTTCCTATAGAAACAAGAGGCATTCCATCTTTACTCTTGGATGTAACGTTTTGTGTTCACAAAACTATCTAAACCAATCTAGAGCTCTCCTCCTTGCCTGTATCAGTTATCCCAGCATCAGGAACTACTTGAAGTTTCATATTTAGATGTCTAATTTACATGTATACATAAATATTGTAATAACTGACTTTTCATGTTCCCAGTCATACCTGCCCAATCATACTAGATCTTGTACATGCTTTAACAAGATTGGGAATGATTTCATTCTCTTCTATGAGAGCTAGACTTGGAGACTTTATTGAATTTGAAACTTGCCAAAGGAACTGACAAAAAACCCAAAAAAACCCAAAAAAAAACCAAAACAAACAAAAAAAAGAACCCAACCCTCCAATTCATTAGATGATGTTACCAAATAAGATTTTTTTTTCTGCTAACTGTTGGTAAATATTTACCTTAGACTTGATTTGTGTTAAATCCAACCAGTACTTTGAGTGTCTAATCTTTTTTAAAGCAGATACATATCTACTCAAAGCCACCTAACTAGTTTCTTCTCCGATTATAGATCTTGACAACTTTTAATATTTCTCCCTTAGAGCTGCTTTCATGAAATGCCGTGGAGCTTTTCAGCTTTACTTTTGAAGGAAGGTGATGCTTTGCTTCCCTTTCATATTTGTCTGAAAGCACCTTTCCAGCCAGCCAGCATCTGTGCTGCATGTGAACTTTCCTACAGAATCTCCCAAACAAGGTGAAAAAAATCATTAGTAGTCCAGATTTCAATCTTCTGCACAGCTCAGGTAACAATAAATGAGTAATTTGCCGCCCTTCGCTTTGGCAAGCTGATGCCTAATGATTACCCAGGGACAGGATAATGGTACCATAGTGATTACACTGTTTTTCTAACCACTCTCAAGGCCTTTGCTTTCAGACCTGCCCTAATGAAAAGAAAGCCCTGAAATTGGGCCAGGTCTTTATTAAAAATGTTCTGACAGGCTCTGCTTAGGGAAAATGTATTCACTTCTCAGGTTTGAACCTTCTTCAGAGGATTTGGAAGGCATGGGCGCCAGAGTAGATGTGATTGCCTGCACACTTTCATAATGAGAAAATGAGGTGTTGGTTAATTCCATAAGCCACTGGAAAGATTTATTTAAAGAAGATACGATGATAACCCATCTCTAGACAATGAAATGGCTCGGGGAGAAGTATACAAGACAAGGAGACAGAAAATCATAAAAATCTGATCTTTGCGTATGTTACTGAGTTACTGTGTGTAAGTACTGTGTTACTTACTTATAAAAGTAATATTTTTCAGTTTCTTGGTCATTGTTGGCAGTCAGCACAGCTGTCAGTAATCTGTTTTATAGCTAAAAGAGATTGGTGGGTGACAATGATAGAGATACAAGAATACAGATAAACTCACTATTGACAGACACCACTATCTGTACAGGCAGTTGTGACTGTAACTGGTACCTTTTAAATTTTTATATGCAGGAAAACATGTTAGCTGTGTTTATTCAACCTCCAGCCCATCCTGCACACTGCTGCCTAGCTATCTTTATGAAGCACCGTATTATAGAGTGTCACTGTTGTAATACCTTACCTGTGCCCAGTGTGTATCAGAGGATGATTTACTTGATAATGACCTGGAAGAATTTTAAAATGCAGATTATTGTTGCCCTCATCCTCTGATTCAGTGTGTTGTAATGGAGGTGAGGGAGGGAATAGGTGCACCTATTTGTTATCATGGATGACAAATCTGCTCACCTGTTCCATAATGTTCCCTAGACTATCTGGATAGATCATCTTGGGAAACTTTTGACTACAGTAGACATCATAAACTCCTTGGAGAACTAAAGACCCTTTACCAGAGGAAGCTAAGAAACTATTATAAGAGTCCAAGCCAAGCCAGAAGAATATAGTGACGCAAAGATAAAGGAGATAAAGCAGGTAGCAGGGGGTCTGGATTATACTCAGGATTTTGGATTAGGTGATGGGAGATTAAAAACAAAATGGAATGTAAAATGAAGTGCAGGCACATGCGAGGGGCAAAGTAAAAGGTGAATGTATGAGTAAAGTGATGAATTTAATGTGTGCTGAGTTTGGGGCACGTAAAAAAGAAACAGTCAACTGTAATCAGTAGTCAGTTTGCTTCAGAGATCTGGAACTCAGGGAAAGGTTCTGAGTAAGAGATACTGCTTTGCAAGTCAGCAGTCACGGGTATGGATGAGATGACTTGAGAACATAGCTGAGGAATGAAACTTGAGGAAGTCTAACATTAAGGGCAGGCAGGTCATGAACAGCCAAGGGAAAGAAGATTAAAACAGGAAGGAGGCCAGAGAGTTAGAAAAGAGGTGTCTCAGAAGTTTGGGGTGGAGTGGAGTTGACAGTGTCTCATGTTCTAGAGGGCTCAAGGAAGGTAAGAACTAAAAGGCCTCTTAGGTTTAACCAAATCCAATTTATTGATGTGTTTTGTCAGATATGTTCCTGCAACGCACTGGGAATGAATGGGGCTGGAGGAAATTTAATTCCTAGTCTGTTCTTTAAGGTAGCTTGGTTATGAGGGGAAGAAAAAAGATACAGTAATAAGATAAATGTCCAAAGTTGCAATTTTTAAGGGAAAAGAAACTTGAGACTTGCTTATAGGCTAAGGGAAAAAGAACAACTGAGAGGGGAAGATTAAGAATAAGGAGGAGAAAAGAAAATAGATGGAATGAGTTTGCCAAGGAGATAGGAAAGGTAGGGATTCAGAGCACAGGTGTACATTGAGTCATGAAAATAATAGAAATATCCCTCCCTCTGAGGCTTAAGGTAGGATCGCGGTGCAGATAGGATCTTTATCTCAAGTACCTTGGTAAGAATGAATGGGGAAAGGTAGAGTAGGGCTTTGAGAATAGCAGTCAAATTTGGAACAGCTTCTCTACAAGTTGAGAAAACAAGGTCATGAGATTCTAAGCAAATTTAATAATCCACTTGCATGTAGAGACTACAAACATATAACACCATAAATTTCATCTGCTCTGTGGTTTTTCTCCCATAGTTCTCACCCAGATAGAAACAATAGATTCTCACCCCTCACCCCCCACCCTCAAGCTGGGTGTATATGGCAAAACAATAAGATGGAAGTAGAAGGATGCTAAGAAGGTGGAAGGTTGGAATTATGATTCTGGTTGGAATTATGATTCTGAGCTTAGACTGAAAGTGTAAGCCATACTGAGGGAAAACAGAGGTGCAAATCCTAGGAGTTTATGAATTAAAGGAATTGAGGGGTCAGAAGTGAGTTGGTATGGCTTAAGGCCTCAAATTAAGGCTCAATATTATGCTCTGCACTGACATCTGGCAAAAGAAGAAGGTCCTCACGTGGCCTAATTACAAGCTCGCTTTATCACTCTGGTTTCAGAGGTGAGATCCCCTAGCCACACAACCCTCCTTATCATGGGGACCAGATACAGTTCCTGCTTGTCCCTGAGTAGGAGCTTTCAGTCTCCTGCCATCCTATAGAATTCTACAAACAAGGAAATCATCCTGTCATGAGAACCAGGGGCACACAACCTCTGTTAACTATGAAGAATTCCTCCCACTGCCCCTGGTTATTCACTCTTTTCCCAAGTGCAGCCTTGTGTAGCCCTGGATGGCTTGTGGAGTCCTCTTCTCTTGATCTGTGAGTATCTTGAGTGTCATGTGAGCTTTGGCTGTTGCATGTTTGGCCATTTTCATAATTCTAAGATGGATAACCCCCCCCCCCCCCCCCCCCCCCCCCCCCCCCCCCGCCTTGTCACCAACAGGGCAAATAGGAGATGATCAAAAACAGTTGAGTGTGTCATTCAGCTGGGCCATGATATTGGCTAGCATGATCTTAGGACTTGAGTAAGAGGGAGGTTGAGTCAATGGCCAAAGTTTTAATTAATGCTGGGAAGCAGTTTTGAGGCAGGTAGAGACTTAAAGATCAGATAGAGAATATCCAGAAAACATGAGCCATGTGTCTGGGGTTTAAGATTTTCAGAAGTTGCTGACCTTTCTAATCCTTAAGCAAAGATATTGTAGGAGATATTGTAGGAGAGTTGAAGGAGGTATGGAAAAAGGACACATGTCTGGAGAGACAGATCTATGCCAGATGCTATACTAGACACTGGTCATGATACTTCATTTAATTCTTCCCTAAACCAAATAAGATTAGGTATTATTATCTCCTTTTTCCAGAGGTGAGATCATCCAGGGCCCATAAAGGTAGGGCAACCTCAAAGGGAGGTGAAGACTAGATGAGAACACTCGTTTATGAAGTCCCACTACTGTACCAGCATGACTCCTTCAATTCCTATCATTAGACTTTTATTTTGGGATTCTTTTATGTTCAGAACTCGGTTTTATACACTGAAGATGCAGGACATCAGTGGATATATAAGAGCTCCTTGTTCTCAAAGAGCCTACAATATAATGGGAAGTATCATCATAGCCATTCCTCTAGAAGAAGCAATGAACTTATGCCAAAAGACTTTTTAAAAATTGGTAATGTGAGGTCTGTCCTTACTGCATACTGGATTATAAGTTATTTTCAAACCTAGTATAATCCTTTTGCCAAACACGAGAAGAGGAACCACTTTTACCAGTGAATATAGAAGCATCTATATTTAGTCACCCTTTTGTTTTTGGATCTTACACCAGCTCATACAACTTAAAGCTGTTTCTGTTTCTCTTATAAGCAGCCTAGCTACAGGCATTGTATGTGGTTCTTTAAGAGCCTTATGATTTTTATTACCCCTTTGTGACAGTTTTCTCGGAGTTATGCAAATGGTATGCCAAGTGTAGTAGACTGAAATTTCTTCCATTTTATCTTTGTCCAAATAGAAGTTGCCTCATCTGCATATAACAGTTCCCTTTGCAACTCAGTTGTAGTAGAAAATTGGAAGTCATTTGTATTTGCATTTCCTGGGGATACAGACAAGAGCAGATGCCAATAATGGATGTCATAATTTGCTGCCTTCTCTTTGCTGCCTATAAATCTTTGAATATTTTTCCTACAATAGCAAGTAAAGAGATTCAGCAAGCATAATGGGGAGAGAGGAGATGTAAATCTCAGCAGTGGTGGTGGATTCCAGCTATGAATATTTCAGAAACAAGACACTCTCTTTAAATGAAACACTAATGGTTTTTAAGATGCCGATAGGCCTGATGTGCTTTTGATTTCATTTAATAACCCAAACCCCCTGACTGCACAACACTAGAACCTGGTTGGTATATTCTAAAGAAAGTCTTTTCTCCTCTTCTAATTTCAAATGCTGGCCTTATTGCGGTGGTATTAGTTCTTGGTTACCTACAATACTATACCATAGATACACATGTATGCACAATCCAACATCTAAAAATTTATATTTCATTTTGAAATGACACTCAGATGCAAAAAGTCTCTGTCTCATAAATACACACAAATATACACACTCACCCAAACTCACCTCCAAATATACCTAGCCTAACATCTTTCATTCTCTGAACCCTTTTCCATTAGGGTGTGACTCAACTGAGTGATGGTGAGTATCTAAGCATCACTATGGAAGACAACATTTTTATCCTGGGTCTCAAATGTAGAGATTTCAGCGTGTCATGTTATTGATCAAATGTCAATTTTGTACATTTTCTTACTTCTTATATCCTACACATAATAAATTAGGATAACGTAAAATTATCCAAACTCTCTTTTTTCTAATTAACTTTGGCAAATTTTCTATCCATTTGTCTTTAAACATAAACCTATATATGCTACTTTGTTTCAGAAATTCTAGAGCCCATAGCAAGATTACCTTGCTCACACAGATTTGTTTAAACATCTGCCAAAGTATATAGCCTTTCTATAAGGTGTCTATTACTACTCTAGTGAGGTGTTTAAATACTTTAATTAGTGAAAATATTGTAAACCAACCACAGTATACCTCATTAACTAGCTATATTCAGTAATACTATTGCCAGAAATAATTGGCAGGCTATTAGCTTAAAGAAAATAATCCAGGGGCGCCTGGGTGGCTCAGTCGGTTAAGCGGCTGACTTCGGCTCAGGTCATGATCTCACGGTTCGTGGGTTCAAGCCCCACGTTGGGCTCTGTGCTGACAGCCAGCTCAGAGCCTGGAGCCTGTTTCAGATTCTGTGTCTCCCTTTCTCTCTTGCCCTCTCCTGCTCACGCTCTCTCTCTCTCTCTCTCTCTCTCTCTCTCTCTGTGTCTCAGAAATAAATAAAAAACATTTAAAAGAAAAAAAGAAAAGAATCCAGAAAAAAAGAAAAGAAAAAGGTGGTGGGAGGGAGGAATGGAGGAAGGGAGGGAGGAAAGAAGGAAGGGAAAAAGGAAGGAAGGAACAAAGGAAGGAAGGAGAAAAGAAGAGAGAAGAAAAGTAAAGAGGGGTGCCTGGGTGGCTCAGTTAGTCGAGCATCCGACTTCAGCTCAGGTGATGATCTCACTGTTCATGGGTCTAAGCCCCATGTCAGGTTGTGTGCTGACAGCTCAGAGCCTGGAGCCTGCTTCAGATTCTGTGTCTCCCTCTCTCTGTGTCCCTCCCCTGCTCATACTCTGTCTCTCTCTGTCTCTCTCTCTGTCTCTCTCTCTCAAAAATAAATAAACATTAAAAATTTTTTTAAATAAAAAAAGTAAAGAAACTAAATAAAAATTAACACCTAGTAGATGAGCTTCCATTGAATCCAGAAGAACGACGAAATCAGGAATAGTGTTTAATTCTGATCACAAATCTCCTCCAAATTTGAACTCCATGAATTTGTTGCCTGAATTGGTCTTCACTCCCTACGTTGGCTACCCCATTCTCAACCCAGTTACCTATTTTTCTTATAAGCCAAATGTCATCTTCATGATAAAATCGTTTCTGATTCCTCAGCAGAGAGTTTCTCATTCTTACTATAGTAGAGCCATTGGTGCCCAGCCCTCATCCTCTTTATCAGACAGCACACCCAAACCTCACCTGCTATGAGTGTTGGCTGCTAAAGGCTCGCATACAGCTGTACTTTCTACCTGAGGATTGCCCCTCATCAACAGGAGCCTCCTCACTTAGAAACATCTAACATGTTGTTCTCTGTCCTGGAAACTAACTAATATGGGGAGACAAAAGGTCAGTCTCTTGTTGCAAGGTGGGGCCACTCAGTGTGCCGTTCATGCTCTAGAGTTCATTACAGGATCGCTGAGGCTGATCTTTTGCTATATCTCTGCCTACCTTCATCCCCTTCCCCATTATGCTTTACTCACTAACTTAAGGTTTCGCCTGAGAGAACTTCCTCATTAAATCATTTGCACAAGAAATCCCTGTCTCTGGTTCTGCCTTTAGAAAACCCACCGGTAGATAGTTGTTACCAGGAATGACCCTGTAAAGTAGACTGTAAGAATGAGAGACTGGAGTTAAAACATTCAACAGCCAGATGGCAACAAAGACTCCATTACTCTTGATTGGTACAGTATTGTTTATCCCTGACCTGCTGTAACAATGCAAATAGCAAAACTTTCACTTCTGGTGATCTTGGATGTCACAGCTTATGTAATATTCCTGATGCTTAAGAGTTTCAGGGTAAATAAATAACTATAAGGACTGTAGTATTTGGTAGCTGTTGTTAAGTGCCATTAAGGCCTTAAAGAGACAAATGATAAGCTCAGATTCAATCTCCAATTTAATTTTTTTTAAATTTATTTCTAGGAGAGAGAGAGAGACAGCATGAGCAGGGGAGGGTCAGAGAGAGAGGGAGATACAGACTCTGAAATAGGCTCCAGGCTCTGAGCTGGCAGTCAGCACAGAGCCTGACATGGGGCTCGAACCCACGAACCGTGAGATCATGACCTAAGCGAAAGTCGGATGCTTAACCAACTAAGCCACCCAGGTGTCCCTAATCTCCAGTTTAAAGCAATCCCATGCTTCCTTGGCTGCAATGAGAGAGATCTGTATCTCTTGTTGCCAAAGTGTAGATAGAACTGACATCCAGGCACAGGACTTTACTGTAAGAATGGCAGAAATTCAAAGAAGCCTGAATTCATAGCCTTGGCCAGTCTGGTCTACCAGTCAGCACCCTGATAGGGATGGGCCCAACCAAATGGGCTCTCAGTAGTGTTCATCTGGCTACTTCGATGGCTGCCTGACCTGTCAACCACAAAGATCAGCACTGTGCTCCCAGTATAGGACTATTCCCTAGGCTAATCAATCACTTGGTAGCAAATTGATTAAATGGACTCCTTTCACCCTGGAAAGAGGAACCATTTAATCTGATTGTGATTAACTTGTATCCTGGATATGAGTTTGCATTTCCTATTCATAGTGCTGCAGCCAGCACCATAGTTCAAGGAGTTTCAGCATGAAATCCCCCCAGTGGTGTTGTGAACCAAGACTCATTTTATGGTAAATGAAGTGTATTACTCCTACCACATACTTCACCATTCAGAAGCTGCCAGCCTCACAGTGTTGGAATGGCCTCTTGAAAGTACACCTGAGGCTTAAAAATGACACCTGGTGAGGATGTGATGATTACATGGTGTTGTGTACCCAGTGGGCAGAATATACATATCTGGTAATCAAGCAGTAGAAGTGGGGATTGGCATACTCCCATAGCTGACAGTAACCCTCTTGGAGAATTTGTGGTTCCCAATGTATGTATTTAGGTTTTGTGTGTCTAGAGATCTCAATGAGGAGGAATACTCATTAAGTTTACCACTGAAATTAAAGATAGAGCTGCCACTGGTCATTTGGGCTCCAGCAAGAGGAAAAAAAAAGAGAGAGAGAGAGAAAGAAATTATCATACTGGAGAGGGTAATTGATAACCAAGAGGGAGTTAAGACTTGTTGCATAATTGTTGCATAATAGGGTAGGAAGGAATATTTTTGGCACCTGAATGACCCCATGAGCCTTTCTTGGTATTCCCATGCTCCATTTTAATAGTGAGTGAATAAAACATAAATGGGTAAACATAGCAACCATGACCTAGTATAGATAAGATAACCAGCGATTTTGATCTGCCAGGGATGAAAGTCTATTTGGGTCACCTTACCAGACAGTACATATGGATCAAAAAAAAAAAAAATGCTAGCCAAAGCAGAGAGGAATCTAGAGTGGATGGGTAGAAAGGAACATGATGAGCACTAGTGCAGTGGGAACTGCAGTTTGTCTCGATACCACTCCTCTTATAAGTTTTTCCAGAAATTCTGACCAACCAGAATCCTGGAGAAGTTGTGCCATGATGATATGAACTTAATGTGAGAAGCAAATGGGTCTGAGTGGTGTATAAAGTGGAAGGTAGTAGAAACAGATCCTATTTACTGGCCCAGTGCATCCATCCCCCCACTTCTCTGATGATAGTTTATACCCCCAACAATATTCTTGAGAATTGTTCTTGGCCAACAAAAGCCACCCCACTTGGAAATGCACAGGAGCTAATGCCCTCTCCTCAGAACTGTCTGAAAACTATGACCTTTTCTTTTAAGTAGGCTCCACACCCAGCATGGGGCTTGAATTCACGACCCTGACATCAAGAATCTCATGCTTTACTGACTGAGCCAACCAAGCTCCCTTGAAAACTGTGACATATTAATACAAGATCTGGAACTTGACCTCATGGTGGGACAACTTTATGATGCCATTCATGACCCAGAGCTTCTTGAAGAATCAGACTAAAGCTGAACTTCTATTGAACTTACATCTTCCTAGTTTCTTGCTTCCCTCACTATATTTTAGGTTTCACTTGAACACACTCCTTCAATAAATAATTTGCAGAAGAATCCTTGTCTCTTAGGCTCTGCTTTTAAGAAACCCACCCCATTCCCATAGCTCCTTTTTTCACTTTGTATCAAATACCACTTATCCTGTCATTTAATACTTAGCATTTGTCTTCATTACTAACAATGAGCTCAGGAGGAGTTTGTCTCTGGGTCTCTATTGTCTAAAACATTTCCTAATATAGACTACATAAAAGCATATTAAATAAACTGAGCAAACAACAAGAGAGTAAAGAGTCATCATTGTTGTATGGTTGGTCAAATCTGAGCTAGTCTATGCTTTGACTCTTCTAATACTAATTAGAAAAAAAAATCCAGATGCTTGGTATGACTGATCAGTGGTTTCAATGCATGTAATTCTCAATCAAATGTAATTTCCAAGTAATATATAGCTATTTCTCTTTGTTTTCAGTTCTATACCTGGAGGTGGTGCAATTCAATTGATCAAATTGTGCTGGTTTCAAGAACTACCCTTGCTGTCTATGATGAGAGGATTATACCATATACTGATATAGCATAGAGGAATCCCTCAGGAGTAAATAAACTTGTTTTTACAATTTCTTTTGATGGTAAAATTCCACTAGACTTTTTCCCAAGGGGAAATCCTATTAGATTTTCTTTTGCTTTATTTAGGAAACAATGGTTCCTATGTCTTCCACAGTAGTATAGACGTGCATATCAAAATGAGTAAATGGATCTAAACAAAGATTTATAAATTGTCTTCTTTTTTTCTCTGTGCACATTTATGTATGTTTTATTGGAAAAATCTCTGAGATTTTGGTTAGTTAAGCTTGCAGTGTGCAATATTTGCCATTTGCTCCTTGAGATTCATTTCTCATTTTTCACTCCTCTGTGATCTAGGAATCTGACCTGTATGAGCAGCATCAATGGTAGAATTTTTTTTATCATTAGTGAGGCTAAATATTTCTTCCTATACTTATTAGATATATATATTTCTTGATAATTTTCTCATGATCATATTCTACAGGGATGTTTATCTTTCTGTTAATGATCTATAAAAGTTATTTTAAATAATTATATTTATTAATGAAAATTATAATATATGTAACATGTAATATATATTATTTTTAAGTTATTTTGAATAGATGATTTAAATTTAATCCCTTGTTTTACATGTAAGTTACAACATAATTCTAGTTTTCTGTTTATCTTTCACTCTTTTCAAACAGTGCATGAATATTTATTTAGTTTTTGAGAGAGAAGGAGAGAGAGAGTGAGAGAGAGAGAATCTTAAACAGGTTCCACACTCAGTGCAACCTCACAACCATGAGATCATGACCAGAGCTGAAATCGAGAGTTGGGTGCTCAACTGACTGAGCTACCCGGGTTCCCCATGAATTTTTATTTTTGTATTAGTTAATGTTTTTTATGTTTTATATATGATTTAGAAATGTCTTATCCATGGAAAATTCTGATTATAAGTCAAATAAATAGAGGATGCCAAATAATAGTTGACTGCTACAAATAATACCTGTTTTATTTAGGGTTACTGAATATAGCCATTAGCTTAGACACTAGAAGATAAAAGAACATCAGATTTCTTTATCTAGTGTAGTACAGATCAAATTCACGGATTTTCTTTTGAAAATTATCTCTATTTTATTTGGAGTTATCTAGTTGCAGAGCTTCCTAGTTATTTTGTGGTAGCTCAAAGCAAGTGTACCCATGGAGTTACTCCATTCCCTGGTTTAAGGATACTAGTAGCTTCTCAGGTCACTTGGTAAATGGGCCAAAGTAACACCCAAACATGGAATATGATTCCTTCAAAATCTTTTTTTTGTGTGTGTGGAAGCAAATATTTATAAATATAAAATATCTTTATGGACTGAACCAAGATAAGTAGATAAATACTACTCATCTGAAACTTGGGAAAAAAAAGTTTGACTCATAAAAACAAATTTCTAGTTATGTTACAGTGTGATTATTAGTATATTTAGAGTTTGGTTGAAATTTGAATTAACTGGCTTTTTAATTCTGCCCTGGAAATAGATTTCTTTCGTTTTTTTAAAAAACAGTTATTTTCAAACTGGTTTCCGTATAACACCCAGTGTTCATTCCAACAAGTGCCCTCCTCCGTGCCCATCACTCCTCTTCCTCTCTCCCCCACTCCTATCAGCCCTCAGTTTGTTCTTAGCATTCAAGAGTCTTTCATGGTTTGCCTCCCTCCCTCTCCCCAACTATTTTTACCCTTCTCCTCCCCAATGGTCCTCTTTTAAGTTCCTCCTAATCCACCTATATGTGCAAACATATGGTGTCTGTCCTTCTCTGCCTGACTTATTTCACTCAGCATAACACCGTCAAGTTCCATCCATGTTGTTACAAATGCCCAGATTTCATTCTTTCTCATTGCCGAGTAGTATTCCATCGTATAGATAAACCACATCTTCTTGATCCATTCATCAGTTGGTGGACATTTAGGCTCTTTCCATGATTTGGCTATTGTTAAGAGTGCTTCTATGAACTTTGGGTTACATGTGCCCCTATGTATCAGCACTCCTGTATCCCTTGTGTAAATTCCTAGGAGTGCTATTGCTGGCTCATAGGTTTTTTTTTTTACTTTTATTCTTTTTTTTTTTTTTTTTTTTTGTTTATTGTCAAATTAGTTTCCACATAACACCCAGTGCTCATCCCCACAAGTGTCCTCCTCCATGCCCATCCCCCCTTCCCCCCACATCCATCAGTCCTCAGTTTTTGTCAGCATTCAAGAGTCTCTCATGGTTTGCCTCTCTCCCTTTCCCCCATCATTTCCCCCATTCTTCTCCCCCTTGTTCCTCCGTCAAGTTCCTCCTAATCCTCCTATACAGGCAAATATATGATATCTGTCCTTCTCTGCCTGACTTATTTCGCTCAGCATAACACCCTCAAGGCTCATAGGTATTTTTGAGGAACCTCCACACTGTTTCCCAGAGGGGCTGCACTAGTTTACATTCCCACCAACAGTGTAGGAGGGTGCCTGTTTCTCCACATCATTACCAGCATCTAAAGTCTCCTGATTTGTTTATTTTAGCCACTCTGACAGGCGTGAAGTGGTATCTCAGTGTGGATTTTATTTATATTTCCCCGATGATGGAAATGACGTTGAGCATCGTTTCATGTGTCTGTTGGCCATCTAGATGTCCTCTTTGGAGAAGTGTCTGTTCATGTCTTCTGCCCATTTTTTCAATGGGTTATTTGTTTTTTGGGTGTAGAGTTTGGTGAGTTCCTTATAGATTTTGGATACTAACCCTTTATCTCATATGTCATTTGCAACTATCTTTTCCCATTCTGTCAGTTGCCTATTAGTTTTATGGATTGTTTCCTTTGCCATGCAGAAGCTTTTTATCTTGATGATGTTCCAATATTTCATTTTTGCTCTTGATTCCTTTGCCTTTGGGGATGTTTCAGGTAAGAAATTGCTGCGGTTGAGGTCAAGGAGGTTGTTTCCTGCTTTCTCCTCTAGGGTTTTGATGGTTTCCTGTCTCACGTTCAGGTCCTTTATCCATTTTGAGTTTATTTTTGTGTATGGTGTGAGAAAATGATCTAGTTTCATTCTTCCGCATGTTGTTGTCCAGTTCTCCCAGCACCATCTGTTAAAGAGGCTGTCTTTTTTCCACTGGATATTCTTTCCTGCTTTGTCAAAGATTAGTTGGCCATACATTTGTGGGTCCAATTCTGAGTTCTCTATTGTATTCCATTGGTCTATGTGCCTGTTTTTGTGACAATACCATACTATCTTAATGATTACAGCTTTGTAGTAGAGGCTAATGTCTGGAGTGGTGATGCCTCCTATTTTGGTTTTCTTCTTCAATATTACTTTGGCTATTCAGGGTCTTTTGTGGTTCCATACAAATTTTAAGATAGTTTGTTCGAGTTTTGAGAACACTTTTGATTAGGATTGCATTGAATGTGTAGATTGGTTTGGGTAGTAATGACATTTTAACTATATTTATTCTTTCGATCCATGAGGATGGAATGTTTTTCATTTCTTTGTGTTTTCTTCAATGTCCTTCATAATTTTTCTATAGTTTTCATCATACAGATCTCTTCTATCTTTGGTTAGGTTTATTCCTGGGTGTTTTTGGTGCAATTGTGAATGGGATCAATTTCTTGATTTCTCATTCTCTTGCTTCATCATTGGTGTATAAAAATGCAACCGATTTCTGTACATTGATTTTGTATCTTGCAACTTTGCTGAATTCATGGATCAATTCTAGTAGGCTTCTGGTGGAGTCTGTTGGCTTTTCTATGTAGAGTATCATGTCATCTGCGAAAAGTGAGAGTCTGACTTCTTCTTTGCCAATTCTGATGCCTTTTATTTCCTTTTGTTGTCTGACTGCTGATGCTAGGACTTCCAGCACTATGTTAAACAACAGTGGTGAGAGTGCATATCTCTGTGGTGTTTCTGATTTCAGGGGGAAAGCTCTCAGTTTTTCCCCATTGAGGATGATGTTAGCTGAGGGCTTCAAACTTGAAATCAACCAAAAGAAGAAGTCTGGAAAACCTCCAAAAACATGGAGGTTAAAGAGCACCCTACTAAAGAATGCACGGGCCAATCAGGCAATTAGAGAAGAAATTTAAAAATATATGGAAACAAATGGAAATGAAAATACAACAATTCAAACTCAATAAGATGTGGCAAAAGCAGTCCTAAGAGGAAAGTACATTGCACTCCAGGCCTATTTCATGAAATTAGAAAAAGCTCAAGTACAAAATCTAGCAGTGCACCTAAAGGAACTAGAAGGAAAGCAACAAAAGCACCCCAAACCCAGTAGGAGAAGAGAAATAATAAAATCAGGGCAGAAATAAACAATATAGAATCCAAAAAACAAACAAACAAACAAATAAAAAACAGTTGAACAGATCAATGAAACCAAGAATTGGTTTTTTGAAAAAATAAACAAAATTGACAATCCCCTAGCCAGGCTTCTCAAAAAGAAAAGAGAGAGCACCCAAATAGACAAAATCATGAATGAAAATGGACTTATTACAGCCAATCCCTCAGAAATACAAGCAATTATCAGAGAATACTACGAAAAATTATATGCCAAGAAATTGGACAACTTAGAAGACATGGACAAATTCCTAAATACACACTCACTACCAAAATTCACACGGGAAGAGATAGAAAATCTGAATAGACCCATAACCAGTGAAGAAATTGAATCAGTTATCAAAAATCTCCCAACAAAGAGCCCTGGGCCAGATGGCTTCCCTGGGTAATTCTACCAGAGATTTAAAGCAGAGGTAATATCCATTCTTCTCAAGCTATTCCAAAAAATAGAAATGGAAGGAAAACTTCCAGACTCATTCTACAAAGCCAGCAACACTTTGATTCCCAAGCCAGACAGAGACCCAGCAAAAAAAGGGAACTACAGGCCAATATCCTTGATGAATACAGATGCAAAAATCCTCAACAAGATACTTGCAAATTGAATTCAACAGCACATAAAAAGAATTATCCACCATGATCAAGTGGGATATATTCCTGGGTTGCAGGGCTGGTTCAATATTAGCAAATCAATCAATGTTTCCTTCAAAATATTAAGAGTTGACTAGGTGTTATGCCTTTTTGCTGTAGAAGAGACCGAATGCAATAAGCTATCCTTCATCTTAGAAGACATATATTGATATGCCATAGAGTGCTGGACTCCTGGAATTTCCCTGAAATAGAAGATCCCTGAATTTTTGTCAGATTTATCTTCCACCTTCTGACACACAAATGTCTTACCAATAAGTCTAGAGTCGTTGTTACTTCTTACTTGTTAGGCCCAGTCAGCATAAAATCATCAATATAGTGGACCAGTGTGTTTTCCTGTGGAAGGGTGAGGCAGTGGAGATCCCTGCAAACTAAATTATGACATAGGACTAGCAAGTTATATGCCCTTATGGTAGGACAGTGAAATTGCATTGTAGGTCATACTAGCTGAAAGTAAACTGCTTCTGGTGGTCTTTATTGACAGGTATGCAGAAAAAAAGCATTTGCTAGGTCCATAGATGAATACCAGGTACCAGAGGATGTATTAATTTGATCAAAAAATTAAATTCTGTCTGGTACGGAAGTTGCAATTGGAGTAACTGCCTGCTTAAACTTAGAATAATCCACTGTCATTCTCTAAGATCCATATGTCATCTTCACAGACCAAATAGCAAGTAGAATGTGGATATGGTAGAAATCACCATCCATGCATCTTTGAAGTCCTTGATATTGGTACTAATCTTTGCAACCCTCTAGGAATGTAGTATTGCTTTACATTCACTATTTAGTTAGAAGCATTTCTAGTGGCTTCCACTTGGCTCTTCTTCCACCATACGAGCCTTCGTTCCAATGCTCAGGGAGCCAATGTGGGGAGTCTGCCAACTGCTGAGCATGCATATTACAGTTATGCATTACAGAACTGAAGAAATAACCACAGGAAGGATTTGAAGACCCACTGGCCCCAATGTAAGCCAGACTTGAGCTAAACCTCCACTGATCACCTGGCCTCCATAAGTGCCTACTCTATCTGGTAGATTCCAGAGATGCTTTGGTCTCCTGGAATCAGTGTCAGTTTGGAAACAGTGGTAGTCTGCAAAGATCTGACTATTTCCTTTTCTCTAATTCAGTTACCCTGGTTATGAAAAGAAGAAGATGATGAAGAAGAAAAGCCATAGTTCTCTTTGGGGAAGGCTGGGATAAAGTTTAACAGTATAAATCTCTATCAGCATACCAGGTTCCCTCCTCATGAAGTCCTTCCTCAAGAGGGCCTCCCTTGCATTAAAAGGCTCTGAGTGTGTAAACTGGCTCAAGTCTAGGAATTGAATGAGGGGCTGTGACTCTGTTTTTGTGTGGTCTTTATTTTTCTGTTTTTAAAGATCAAATCAGAATTTAGTAGACTTTCTATCTATTTCACTTCTGAGAATACCATGATCACCTAGCCAATACCATAGATCTGCTTGAGTTAGACTATTCTGAATGGTGCTTTTCCTCTCCTATCCATTACAATAATCACACTCACCTTCTCTTGGCAGTTGAGTACCACCACTTTGCCCGTGCCACCTTGAGATCCAATTACCCCCACTGCGTTTAGGTTTCACAATTTAGTGACTACAGATCCCAAAGTAAGGTCTGGTCTACAGAGACAAGCAATCACAGATCTCTTCAAAGATGATGGGGCTCCCCTCACAAATGTATTCCTCATAGTTGTTGTAAAAGATATATCTTCTGGACTCTTCTAGGGTGATGAATAGGTCTTAAGATCCACTCCAACATTCCAATGTCTCTAAGCCTCTGAATCTTTTTCTCCACATTAAACCAAGGTGGGTCCAACATTTTCAACTCATTCACAATGGGCCACCTTTTGTCCATATTTCAGCCAACCAACCAATGTAGTTTTTTGGGAGAATATTGTACCCCTTTAGGGATCATACTTTATACCTTAGTCATAGGGGCCTACTGGGACTTGAATCTAGTTATTGGTCCTGAAGCAAAGAGGGGTTGTAAAGGTCCTAAAGAGAACCAGCATTATCTTGCATATCAACTGTCTCAGGGGAGGCCATTATAGTTTCATCAGGCAAAATAGGGACAATCTCCTCAAATGGGGACAGAGAGGGTACTGCTACTGGAGATGAAGAAAGAGGCTGTTTCCACTGGGGTTGGAGAGGCCCTTTCCTTTGGTGGTGGAGAGGTTGCTTCCATTGACAAAGTTGATTCATCAGAATTTAGGGAGCCAGCGTCTCAGCTTCATCAAGGTCTTCTTACCACATCTCCATTCTACTTTCAGGATACCATTTCTGTCCCTTCAATGCCTTTACTTTAATAGTAGACACCCTTCAAGGCTGGGATTTCAACTTGCATTGTAATTCAGTCAGTTGTAGGTTACGAGTCTGCATTTGAAGGACACTGGGGTGGCTCAGTCGATCAAGTGTCCGACTTCAGCTCAGGTCATGATCTCATGCTCTGTGAGGTGGAGCTTTGCTGTCAGGCTCTGTGCTGAGAGCTCAGAGCCTGGAGCCTGCTTTAGATTCTGTGTCTTCCTCTCTCTTTGCCTCTCCCCTGCTCACACTCTATCTCTTTCTCAGAAATAAATAAATATTTAAAATTTTTTTAAAAAAAGATTCTGCATTTGATTTTCAGCAATTTGAGCCCTGAAGCTACAGGGGATATGAGTGCTCTTTAGAGCACGCACAGAAGCTTTTAGGTCATTTAAGTGGCACTTAAATTGGAATTTGAATAGTTGAGCTCATCTATTTCTTCCCCGACTCTGTCCAGCAGTGGAAATAACCAGCCAATTTCTTTATACTTGTTAGTTTGACAAAAATGTTCAAAACTATCATATACATAGTCACTCAGGCCTTTGCCTTTTATAAGTGGTTACTGAGGAGTCTCTACCAGTGATAGTTTGCTTATCCTCTATTGCCTGAACATGCAATGGACTATCAGTGCATTAGAGTCATTAGAATCTCTAAATCTAATCAGATTAGAAGGAGAATTCCAGAAACCCCAGAACCAATTCAGAAAATTCATCCTTCTAATTCTGTTTTTATGAAATTGCTCAGTACCAAAATCAGTTTTAGTTAGTATTCCCTAGAGAAACAGAACCGGTAGGATAGAGATCAAGATCAAGATGGAGATGGGGGAGGCAGATTGGGAGAGAGAGAGAAATGGAAAGGGAGATTTATTATAAGCAATTGGCTCACAGAATTTTGGAGGTTAGTAAATCTCAGATCAGCAGAGTGAATCAACAAGCCAGAGACTCAGGAGAGCCAAAGGTTTAGTTCCAGTCCAAATCTAAAAGTCTGTGAACCTGGAGAGCTGATTGTGTGGTCCTATTCTGAAGACCAATGCTAGAGAACCAGGAAGAGATGATGTCTGAGTTTGAGTTCAAAGGCAGAAAAACCCCAATATTTCAGTCCTCAGGATGTCAAGAACTCTCTTACTTATGAGAAAGTCAGCCTTTTTGTTCTATTTAGGCTTTCAACAGAAGGAGGCCCATCCAATCTAGGGAAGGCAGTGTGCTTCACTCAGTCTAATGATTTAAATGTTAATCTCATCTAAAACACCCTTTCAGAAACATCCAGAATAATGTTGACCAAATATCTGGGCACTCCGTGTCCCAGTCAGGTTATCACATAAAATTTATTCACTAATTCTATCTCTAGCCATAACTAGTCCTTTGTTTTCCTATTTCAGTGACTACATTTTTTATTTTTACAAGTTATTTTTTTGTAAGTTAACTTTATATAATAATAAATTTTTGGAAATCTTTACACATCAGCATATATGGACCTACTTAATCTTTTTTATTGCCATGAAATATTCTATTATATGCTTTTTAAAATAATGTTACATTACTGTCTTAGACTTTGGATTCTTTCCTTCATTTATTTAAATCAGTTTAAACATACTTGTTTGTTAATGTGTTTTAATCTCATGACCTAAAGTTCCTGGAGTCTTATTCTGTTAGCTTTTCCTGTGGTTGCAAATTTTTGGTGTCGACTGTTTTTTTCCTACCCAGATTCCAGGTCAGCTCAACAAGGTTTCTTTCAATTCACTGTGCCAGTAGATCGATTTTTCCCTAGCTACAGTTTCTCTCAGGACATAGCCCTTTAGGTGTCCTGGTTTTATAAAACGGTGAGGGGAAGGTTTGCTAGTCCAATTCTCCAACTGAAGCAATCCTAATGTCTTATTTTTTGGTCCATAAATTAAATTCATTTGAGTAACGAGACTGACTAGTATCTCCTACTTTGTTAAGCTGCCAAAGTGTTAGCATCAGTTAACTAATCTGGCTTTCAATTTTCTCCTTGCTCTTAGTCCCCTGGGGATTTTACAACTTCTTTGGGAATTTGAGTATGCATTTTAAACAATGCTAGTGATGCTATTAGCCCATTCATAGGTATTTGCAGTTGAAGATTTTCAGGATCTAATAATCTATAATATTGTTTGACATTGAAGTCCTGCTGTTTCATCACTTAGCTTAGAAATGTCTGGGGCACCTGGGTGGCTCAGTCGGTTGAGCGTCCGACTTCGGCTCAGGTCATGATTTCACGGTTCATGGGTGTGAGCCCCATGTCGGGCTCTGTGCTGACAGCTAGCTCAGAGCCTGGAGCCTGCTTCAGATTCTGTATCTCCCTTTCCTGCTCATGCTGTCTCTCTCTCTCGGAAGTAAATAAAAACATTTAAAGAAATTAAAAAAGAAATGTCTGGATGCCACCTTCCTGCCTCTCCAACTCTGGACACCTCTATCTTCATATGTTCTTTATGATATGTTTACATAAAAGGGGAGCTTACTTAAGTCTGAAGCTTTTTTTTAATTTTATTTTTTACATTTATTTATTTTTGAGAGTCAGTAATAGAGCACAAATTGGAGAGGGACAGAGAGAGTAGGCACAGAATCTGAAACAGGCTCTAGGCTCTGAGTTGTCAGCACTGAGCCCATCACGGTGGCTGGAATCCACCATGATACCATGACCTGATTGGAAGTTGGACGCTAAACTGACTGAGCCACCCAGCTGCCTCTTAAGTCTGAAGATTTGATGTGAGGTGTGATCTTGTCTGAATTTCAAAGTGAAAGTGAATACACATAATATACATGGTAGAATGTATCTGGCAAACATCTTTATTCTTTTTCTCCTATGTCCTCTTCTTTCACATGACAATTGTTCAGGGGTTACTTGTTTCAATTTCAAGTCCAATATATATTTTACAAATACATTTGAGGCAGTACATGTTAGTAGATATAATAGTGACTAGAGAGAAACAACCTGAATTATGGTTTAGCTATACTACCAAACTGTATGACCTTGAGCTGAATTATTCTACCTCTTAGTGACACTGTTAATCTGTATGACACCTTCAAGCTCTGTCTTGGATCATGTAATTCTAGAGCTTGTTACTTCTAAGATTTCCTTCTAGCCACCAAAAGTACAGAATGATTAAAAGCTGGAAGGTTTTCTATTTTTAAGTTTTTAAAATCACACTTTTTAAAGTCATTCATAAAAATTGAATTAAAGAGTAACTCTTGGTATCTGTTTTTTCCTCTGTAAATCAGGGAAAAGGAGTAACTAAATATATTATATTACAATTATTTAAGGTAAGAAAACAGATTGCTGTGATTTGAATAGGAAAAGTCTAGGCACCTGAACATGTAGGTGTCTAGGTTACATGAAAGGCTAGAGATAACTCTTCTGACCCAGAGCATAAGGAATTAAATGTAACCACAAAGCATATAATTAAACAACTAACTATTGTGTTTTGTTCTTTACAGTAATTTGACATTTCAGCTATAGCCTGTGCTTATCCTGTCTTCTCTCACATTTACTCTTACTCCTATTCACACGCTCTACTTAAGTCCAGAAATAAACAGAAGTCACTAGAGAAGGTCTCTGAATCTTGGCTGCCCTGGATCCTAAGAGCTTATGTAAAGAACTACATATTCATATTCTATGACCACAATGCTCCCTTTAATAAAAATGCTGGGAAGAACATTTGTAGATCTTTTTGCTAGTGGCCTTTTAGTAATTTTTTAAAATGTTTTTATTTATTTCAGAGACAGAGACAGAGACAGAGAGACAGGGTGAACAGGGGAGGGTCAAAGAGAGAGGGAGACACAGAATCCGAAACAGCCTCCAGGCTCTGAGCTAGCTGTCAGCACAGAGCTGGATGTGGGGCTCCAACCCACGAACCATGAGATCATGACCTGAATTGAAGTCGGATGCTTAACCGACTGAGCCAGCCGGGTGCCCCTGCCTTTTAGTAATTTTTAACATTTCAGAGGTGAATTACTCTTTCCATTTTGCCTACTCAAATGTATATGGGTTCATTCTGTACTTTTACCAGTGATTAATGTGATTATTTTATATTTACTTTTCTTTAACAGCAGTAAAGAACCTCAAAACCTGGGATATGATTTTCTCAAATAGTGATAGCATTTTCTAGACTCACTCTCTGCAGGCCTTGAGTTGCTAGTAGGGAAATGTACCTCCCATAGGCTTCCAGTAGATGGCAGGTACAGTACTTCAAACTGCTCATAACATGAAAAAATCCAACAGCTCAATACATAAATATAGATTATTACTGTGTTTTAAATCTCAAGAGCAATAAAAAAGGAGTGAAACTTTTGTTTATAGATCTTGTATCATATTACCATATAAGTATCTTCTTATTTTTGTCTTCTACTAAAAATACAAATGCAATGAATGAAAATATGTCTTTATCAGGGAATGCCTGCAATTCCAGATTGCAAATTAAGCATTTAAATGTTGAATAATATAATCACCATGTTATAGATGTTAATTAAAGTGCTTAGTGAACAAAGCCACATTTAGCAATTTTTAAATATAAATTTTGGAGGATGAGAAACTATTGTTTTATAGCAATTACAGTCTAATAGGCTTCCATTTACATTTTATTTATTCATTTTTTATAGATTCATAGATGGCAGAAGTATAAATATAGATAGATAAGTGCATACATATGTATATACATAGATACAAAGATAGATTTCTCAATCCATCTCTTTGCTTTCTTTGAATAATTAGTCCCATAGTGTTTCTTCAAGTTATTGTAGAAATGAATTTCTACAGTGTACTTGGAAAGAAATTCCTTTCTGTGACCTATGGTAAGAAACACAGAGGAATCTTTGGGTCAGACCCTTAGAAAAGAAAAATGAGCACTCAGTCAGACCATACATCACCTGATTAGACAGATGTTTGTTTTGAGATGAATGAGTGTGAAATCTGCAAAATACTCCATCACATATTCATATACACACTTTCATTGAATATATGTCCAGGTGTGGCAAATCTAAAGTACCCAGGGCTTCCAGAAGTAATTTTTTTAACTCCATAAAATACTTTCAAAGTATTTAAAAATCATTTTAACTTCGATGTATATTTTGAAGTCCTTATAAATCTGTCATATTTGTGTTATACAGAAAATGCTTACTGTGACTTATTTGAATGAAACTCAGCCAAAATTATAGTTGGGTGAGTTTGCACTCTTTGCTTGGTTTTCCCCACTTTAATTTTAATAAAATAAGTACATTTACTTATTTTATTTATTTTCTCTCCTTCCCCTTAGATTGTAAGCTGAGTCATTATATAGTTTTATTCATTACTTAATCTACAGTATTTAGAACAAGGCCTGGATCTTAGTGGATGCTTAGTACCTAAGTGTTGACTAAGTGAATGAATGAGTTTATTTTATATAGTAAGGTTACAGAATAATAGAAAATAAAAGCAGTCACTCAGTAAATGTTAGATTGGCTCAGTTCCCTCTTTTTCTTTCTCCTTTCTACTCTAGCTTACTAGAAACCTTATAATCATCTTTGATTCTTTTATTTTCTTTTATCATTTTGGAATAGATCATCATTTTTTTCAAAGCCTTGGCTCCTCAAAGTGTTGTCCACAGATTAGCAGCATAGGTGTTACTTTTGTTAGAAATTCAGAATTTTGGGACTCAGCCCAGAACTTACTAAATATGAATTTGCATCTTCAGAAGGTCCTAAAGTTTCATGCACACAATAAATTTTGAGAAGCTCTGATTTAAGTCACTGTTTCTCCTTCCACCTGTGAAGATTTTTTCACCTTTCCCTAATTAGAGAGATTAATCTTCCAAGAGAGAAAAGTCTTCCAATTTGGTTCATTTGCCTCTAAACTACATAGCATACCACAACCAGATTCAACTTTTTCAATATCATGTCACATTGCAACTCTGTTTAAGGATCTACAACTTCTCTTGTTATTGAGTCAGTTACAGGATGTCCAAATAGGTCCTCCTTCTGGAATCCAAGCCTCTTCATTATCTGACTCCACCTTCCCAACCCGATCTCATTTCTTATCAATGATTCATTCTTTAGTCGAATTTCTGCAAGTTCTTTGTGTTTTTGTCTCAATCTAGAACACACATCACTTTTCACTTAGCCAAATGTTATTCATCATTCAGTGTTTAGCACAAAGAATTAGTCTCTGAGGTCTTCTCTCATTGCTAGAACCCACTTGGATTTCTCCATTTTCTGTGACATGTAATTATGCCACATAATGCTCATTATAGAATAAGCTGTGTTGTTTTGGAGAGTTCTGTTGTAAATGAATTTCTTCTTTTACTGGGAAACACCCCAGTAAGATTTTAAGGTCATCAAGAGCAGAAATTTTAACTTTTTATGTCTTTGGTATCATTCATAAGTGATTCAGAAACTTAAAAAAAATATTTAGGTTCTATTTTAGACTAGTCTACTTTTAGGACTCTCTGGGTTTCTAGCAACACAAAGGAAAACTGGCTAGCTGAAGCATAAGGAAATATCTCAAAGAATCAAAGCACAGAAGTTCAGTAGAACATTGGAAGGTTAAAAACTAGAGTGTAAAAAGTTGTTTGGAATTCCTTCACTAAGATCCCTTTTCTTTCTTCCTGTCTGCTCATTAGCATACATTTGCTTCTGTCTCTCCATCTCTCTCTCTCTCTCTCTCTCTCTCTCTCTCTCTGTATATTAGTCATCTCTGCTTCTCTGGTCTGCATGCCAGAAAGATCACATTCACCATTAAGCTCTACTTTTGAGCCTGCATATTTCAGAAATTAAGTCAGGCTCTCCTCACCCTGATCTTAGATTTCTCATTAGTCCAGCTTAGAGTCATCTAGTCAACTGGTGTTAGAAAGAGAAATCATCACTGCCAGGGCTTCAGTATTTTTGTGATTAACAGTTAACAGTGAAGAGAGAGGAATCATCATGTAGGAAATTTTATTTCCAAGTATGTATGTTACAACCAGCTAAGGTAGAATCTTAGCCCGTGTCTAATCAGGTTGAAAGATAGTAAAGCTTTTTTCTCCTCAAGTAATACAGAAAGTATAATTAATTCAACAGTGTAGCTTTTTCTTTTCTCAAAATCTTCAGTTACACCTTTTCTTTAGTCACCTGAACAGCAGAAGATATTTCACTCTATTTCATCATGGCCATAGCCAAAGAGATTTCCAGAAGTTATCTTGACATCTTGCTTTTATTCAGGAAAGGCTGCATTTTTAAAAAGCTGTCTAGGAATGAAAATCCTTCAGTTCCAGTTAAGAATCTGTTATACAACTCCAATAACCCTAAATATAATATTTTCACTACCTAAAAAGGAAAGGAGGCAAAATTAGTTCTGTTCACAAAAAATGCTGCAGGATGATTTTTATAGCAATTAGAACTTTATAATAGATGAACTCTGTTTTTTCTAACTCTTAACACACACACACACACACACACATACACACATGGACTGAACCTATATGAAAAAGAAATGAATAGGAGTTAAACCCTAAAATATGGGGCTCCTATTAATTAAAAATATAATTATGATTTGAAACTCTAATCAGGAGAAATAATATTTTAGAATGATGAAATGTTCTAAAATTAGGTTGTGGTAACGGTCATACTACTCTGCAAATATAATTAAAAAAAACCCACTGAATTGTATGCTTTAAATGGGAGGACTTTACAGTGTGAAATTACATTTCAAGAATGTTATTAAAAAATAAATTATGTCAGAGTTAAAACCAAGTTTAGAGAAACCAAAAATCACAGATAAAATGTTGTTTGGATCAGTATTTGGACACTAAAATGTCACTTTGTATGTACAACTTATCATTTTGATAATGTTATGAATTATAAACAAAATTTTTGAGTTGGTTTTAGGTTGGTGAATATTTGAGTAAGATGAATTATTAAATAAAGCCAGTGCCATAGGAAAATTACAGATGTGCCACTGGAATGGAGAGTATAAATGAAGTACTTTATTTGTAGCAAATGACTAGCAGTTTTTATTAAAGTGATAGATGAATGAAGCTACCTATGATGTTGGGGAGCAGTAGGCTCTTGTTATTTGGATAGTCACTTAAAAGTCTAATATCAGAAAACTTTGAGCTAATTATTTTATAAAAAGCTCTTCAAGAAGAATCCTATGTAAGATTTTTGTGTATGAATTATCTAGAAGGAACCTGTTACCTTAATTGTAGTTGGTTATTCATGTCTTCATTTCATTTTGCTCACGGAGTCTCAACTTGGTCTTAGTAATCAGTACTCATAGACTAAGCTAAAAAGACCTTAACTTTGGCACATGCTTAATGCTTCAGTGTAGCTTTCTTACGGCTGTTGTGCTGGGTTTCACTCTGGCTCATAAACAACCTCTAATTCCAGTTATCAGTGTAGGCAAATGGAAAACCTAGCAGAGAAATCTAAGAGGAAAAAAAAGTTTTCTACTGACTTGAAAAGGTCTTCTATGCTTTTTGTTGTATGTTGTTCTCATGCGATATTCTTCAACTCTTGAAACCAGTTTTCAATTTTCTATTGTCATTAGGGATAATCCTGGGTGTAGTGATTTCCTGTGCCTTCTGATAGTGTAGCCCCTAATTGTCACCCACTACTGCTTTCTCAACAATTCATCTACAGGTTCCTTCCTTCCTCTATCACTTTGTAGAGCAAACCACATTTACTTGTATGCCAAAGCCTATATTTCATAAATGTTCATTTTATCCCTAATTCCTATGGCTCATGCTATCAGTCTTTATTTGTTCCTTTAATGGCCAACTCCCTAAACCTGCTGAGTACAAGAGCAAAATCCCTTTGTGTTTAGGGGGAAATGTGATGCCTATAAACATTTATTAAAGTACTGTGTTTATTGAGCTTTTTAAATCATAGCCCTTATCAGACAAACTGGACTTTAAATTAAAGACAATAACAAGAGATGAAGAAGGACATTACATAATAATTACAGGGTCTATCCATCAGGAAGAACTGACAATCATAAATGTCTATGCACCGAATATGGGAGCACCTACATATTTAAAACAATTAACCACAAACAGAAACAGGCTTATAGATAAGAATGTGCTAATAGCAGGGGTCTTCAATACTCCACTTACAGCAATGGATAGGTCAACCAGACAGAAAATCACTAAAGAAATAATGGACTTGAAAGACACATTGGACCAGATGGATCTGACGGATCTATTTAGAACTTTACATCCTGAGGCCAGGGAATTTACTTTCTTCTCAAGTGCGCATGGCACATTCTCCAAGATAGATCACATACTGGGACATAAAGCAGCCCTCAAGAAATATAAAAGAATTGAGATCATACCATGCACACTGTCAGATCACAATGCTTTGAAACTTGAAATCAATTACAGGAAGAAGTCTGGAAAACCTCCAAAAACATGGAGGTTAAAGAGCACCCTACTAAACAATGAATGGGCCAATCAGGCAATTAGGGATAAAATTAAAAAATATATGGAAACAAATGAAAATGAAAACACAACAATTCAAAATCTATGGGATGCAGCAAAGGCAGTCCTAAGAGGAAAGTACATTGCACTCCAGGCCTATTTCAAGAAACTAGAAAAAGCGCAAGTCCAAAATCTAACAGCTCACCTAAAGGAACTAGAGGCAGAGCAACAAGAATGCCCTAAACCCAGTAGAAGAAGAGAAATAGTAAAAATCAGAGCAGAAATAAACAATATAGAGACCAAAGAAACAATTGAAGAGATCAATGAAACCAAGAGGTGGTTTTTTGAAAAAATAAACAAAATTGACAAACCTCTAGCCAGGCTTCTCAAAAAGAAAAGAGAGAGCACCCAAATAGACAAAATTATGAATGAAAATGGATTTATTACAACCAACCCCTCAGAAATACAGGCAATTATCAGGGAATACTATGAAACATTATATGCCAACAAATTGGACAACTTAGAAGAAATGGACAAATTCCTAAATACACACTCACTACCAAAATTCACATGGGAAGAGATAGGAAATCTGAACAGACCCATAACTAGTGAGGAAATCGAATCAGTGATCAAAATTCTACCAACAAATAAGAGTCCAGGACCTGATGGCTTCCCCAGGGAATTCTACGAGACGTTTAAAACAGAACTAATACCAATTCTTCTCAAGCTATTCCAAAAAATAGAAAGCGAAGGAAAACTCCCAGACTCATTTTATCAAGCCAGCATCACTCAGATTCCCAAGCCAAACAGAGATCCAGCTAAAAAAGAGAACTACAGGCCAATATCCTTGATGAATATGGATGCAAAAATTCTCAACGAGATACTTGAAAATCGAATTCAACAGCACATAAAAAGAATTATCCACCAAGATCAAGTGGGACTCATTCCTGGGTTACAGGGCTGGCTCAACATTCGCAAATCAATCAATGTGATCCATCACATCAACAAAAGAAAAGATAAAAATCATACGATCCTGTCGATAGATGCATTAAAAGCATTTGACAAAATACAGCATCCTTCTTAATAAAGACTCTAGAGAAAGTTGGGATAGAAGGACCTACTTAAACTTCATAAAAGCCATCCATGAGAAGCCTTCAGCTAACATCATCCTCAATGGGGAAAAACTGAGAGCTTTCCCTCTGAAATCAGAAACACGACAGGGATGTCCACTCTCACCACTGCTGTTTAACATAGTGCTGGAAGTCCTAGCATCAGCCATCAGACAACAAAAGGAAACCAAAGGCATCAGAATTGGCAAAGAGGAAGTCAAACTTTCACTCTTCGCAGATGACATGATACTCTACATAGAGAACATGACAGACTCCACCAGAAGCCTATTGGAACTGATCCAAGAATTCAGCAAAGTTGCAGGATACAAAATCAACATACAGAAATCGGTTGCATTTTTATACGCCAACAATGAAGCAACAGAAAGAGAAATCAAGAAGCTGATCCTATTCACAATTGCACAAAAAACCATAAAATACCTCGGAATAAACCTAACCAAGGATATAAGAGATCTGTATGATGAAAACTATAGAAAACTTATGAAGGAAATTGAAGAAGACACAAAGAAATGGAAAAACATTCCATGCTCATGGATAGGAAGAATAAATATAGTTAAAATGTCATTACTACCCATAGCACTCTACACATTCAGTGCAATTCCAATCAAAATTGCACCAGCATACTTCTCAAAACTAGAACACACTATCCAAAAATTTGTATGGAACCACAAAAGACCCCGAATAGCCAAAGTAATACTGAAAAATAAAACCAAAACGGGAGGTATCACCATCCCAGACTTTAGCCTCTACTACCAAGCTGTCATCATCAAGACAGGATGGTATTGGCACAAAAACAGACACATAGACCAATGGAACAGAATTGAGAACTCAGAAGTGGAGCCAAAAGTATACAGCCAACTGATCTTTGACAAAGCAGGAAAGAATACCCAGTGGAAAAAAGACAGCCTCTTTAACAAATGGTGTTGGGAGAACTGGACAGCAACATGCAGAAGAATGAAACTAGATCAATTTCTCACACCATACACAAAAATAAACTCAAAATGGATAAAGGACCTGAACGTGAGATAGGAAACCATCAAAACCCTAGAGGAGAAAGACAGGAAACAACCTCCTTGACCTCCACCGCAGCAACCTCTTACTTGACACATCCCCCAAAGCAAGGGAATCAAGAGCAAAAATAAACGATTGGGACCTCATCAAGATTAAAAGCTTCTGCACAGCAAAGGAAACAACCCACAAAACTAATAGGCAACCAACAGAATGGGAAAAGATAGTTGCAAATGACATATCAGATAAAGGGTTAATATCCAGAATCTATAAGGAACGGGCACCCTCCTACACTGTTGGTGGGAATGTAAACTGGTACAGTCCCTCTGGAAAACAGTGTGGAGGTTCCTCAGGAAACTAACAATAGAACTCCCCTATGACCCAGCAATAGCACTGCTAGGAATTTACCCAAGGGATATAGAACTGCTGATGCACAGGTGCACATGTACCTTAATGTTCATATCAGCACTTTCTACAATATCTAAAACATGGAAAGAGCCTAAGTGTCCATCAACGGACGAATGGATCAAGAAGATGTGGTTTATCTATACGATGGAATACTACATGGCAATGAGAAAGAATGAAATCTGTCCTTGTGTAGCAACTTGGATGGACCTTGAGGGTGTTATGCTGAGTGAAATAAGTCAGGCAGAGAAGGACAAATACCATATGTTTGCACATAAAGGAGGATTAGGAGGAACTTAATGGAGGACCATGGGGGAGAAGAAGTGGGGAAATGTTGGGGGAAAGGGGGAGAGGCAAGCCATGAGAGACTCTTGAATGTGGACAAAAACTTAGGACTGATGGATTGGGGGGGGAAGAGGGGGGATGGGCACGGAGGGGTCACTTGTGGGGATGAGCACTGGGTGGTATATGGAAATCAACTTGACAATAAACTATTTGTAAAAAAAATAAAAATAAAAAATAAATCATAGCCTTATTTTTATTTGTTCAAAACCAGACCAAAAACAAAGAGCCAAGTAAAACAAGTAAAGAAATTGTTAT
Source organism: Hyaena hyaena (assembly GCF_003009895.1). Classification (NCBI taxonomy): domain Eukaryota; kingdom Metazoa; phylum Chordata; class Mammalia; order Carnivora; family Hyaenidae; genus Hyaena; species Hyaena hyaena. The sequence goes on along the minus strand of NW_024082567.1, from coordinate 64,291 downwards.
ATTTATATAGTAGAATACTATATAGTAATAAGAAAGTTGTATGGCTTTCACACACAAGATTGTTAAAATGTAGATATAATATTAAATGAAAGAATTATTCCATTTATATGAAGTTTTATAAGAGGCAAAACCATGAAAATAGAAGTAAACTAGGTGTATTCTTTTTCCATAGGATTATAATGGTAATTGGACATGAGGGAAGTTTCTTAGTTGCTGTTATACTATGTCTTGATCTAGGTGGTAGTTTCACAGATGTAATTACTTTGTAAAATTTACTGAGCTGTACACTTAGTGTTTATGTATATCGGGTGCATTATATTTTTTTTTCCTCATCTTTTCTCTTTAATGATATTTCATATAAACAGTAATGTTTATATACATTAAGATGGGCCACAGAGCTGTGGTTTCAAATAACTGTTTAGTATTAGATTCTCTTATTTCTTTTTTACCTTTTTGAGCGCCTTCACCCATTTCTCCCACTCCCCACTTCCTGATTCTGGCAACTACCAATCTGTTCTCTCTATCTGTAAGCCTGGTTTATTTATTTTAAATTCCACGTATAAGAGAGATCATACAGTGTTAACCTTATTATGTGCCTGGACTAGTGCTTGGTATACAAAGGTAAATTGCATAATCCCTATCCTTAAGAAGCTCACAGTGTAATTGGAGGAGACAGATGCAATCAGCTAGTATGAAAATATGTGCAAAGCATTATGGGACTATGGAAAAAAAGGAGGGAATAGCCTAACTTATACTAAAGCTAGGGAGCAAGAGTCAGGAGAGATACATTGAAGGGACTAATACCCGAATTGAATTTTTTGCCTAACGTTTTACTGCAAAAAGTTTCAAACATATAGGACAGTTAAAAAAATTTAGAAATGTTAAAAGAAAGCTTCCATCATTACAGTTTCACTATACACTATCAGATCTATACATCTATCTTTTCCTCTATCCATCAATTCGTGTCATTTTTAATTAATTTCAAAGTAAATCTCATAAGTACATTTTTCATAAATGTTCCAGCATACATGTCATTAACTAGAGTTCAATATTTGTGTCCAATTCTTTTGATGTAAAATGTATATACAGTAAAACACACAAAGTGTAACGTTTGCTTAGTTTTGATAAATGCTGACTTTTGACAAATGTGTAGCCAAACCCCTATCAAGATATTGAGCATAGCCTGATGCACAGGGGCACATGTAGCACAATGTTCATAGCAGCACTGTCAACAATAACCAAAACACGGAAAGAGCCTAAGTGTCCATCAACTGATGAATGGATCAGGAAGATGTGGTTTATCTATACCATGTAATACTACATGGCAACGAGAAAGAATGAAATCTGGCCATGTGTAGCAACATGGATGGACCTTGAGGGTGTTATGCTGAGCGAAATAAGTCAGGCAGAGAAGGACAGATACCATATGTTTGCACGTATAGGAGGATTAGGAGGAACTTAACAGAGGATCATGAGGGAGAAGAAGGGTAAAAATAGTTGGGGAGAGGGAGGAAGGCAAACCATGAGAGACTCTTGAATACTGAGAACCAACTGAGGGCTGATAGAGGTGGGGAAGAGAGGAAGGTGGGTGATGGGCATGGAGGAGGACACTTGTGGGGATGAGCACTAGGTGTTATATGGAAACCAACTTGACAATAAACTATTTAAGAAAAAAAAGATACTGAGCATAACCATCACTTCTGAAAGATCCATCATGCCCCATCCGTCCCCACCCATATCCACTGACACCAGAAGCAACCACTGTGATGATTTCTCCACCCAAGATTAGTTTTGTCTGTTTTGGATATGTGTACAAATGAAATAGTAAAATATATTGTCTTTTGTGAAGGATATTTTATCTTAAAAGATGAAAAAGGGCAGGTCAGGGAATTCTGTGAGAGAGGAGAAGGAAAAGTTTGGTCAGATTATACAACTCACCTATTTTTTAGATTCCACCATGAGTGAAATCATATAGTACTTGTCTTTCTATGCCTTATTTCACTTAGCATAATGCCCTCTAGTTCCATCCATGTTGTTGCAAATGGCAAGCTCTTATCCTTTTTATATTCAAGACCAGGAGTCCCGAGTTCATCTAGGTTCAACTATGTAGCCATAGCACTATTTTCAGCATGGCTCTTGTCTCCCAGTGTGATTCTCTATATTCTCCTTATGCCTTTAGGTGTGAAAGCACAACCAAATTCTTCTTGCATTTAAGCACTGTTAGTAAAAAATAAAATAAAATAAAATCCCAGATTTATGATGGGAATGTTACCACATGAGAAAATTCTTTAATCAGCTAAAAGCGCTTAGCTTCCGTAGCTATTCAAAGAATCTAATCAGACATTTTATCCTAAGAAAAAGCAAGTGGTAAAGATAGTCATAAAACACCACTTCCAAGAACTGTGTCAAAATTAAAACAAATATCCCCCCAAGTTAAGAATAAATGGTTACTTTACTATAGCGCAAATATATATCAATGTTCTAAGTAATAGTAAAACAACTTTTAATTCAATTGCATGAGTTTTAAAGGTAAATTTAGGGCACAGCGATCACATAGATGTCGTTTTTAAAGGCATTTAAGTAATCTCTCTTATCTGTTCTCATTACCGTTGTTTGCAAACACATTGTCTGTCCTTAGTGAAGATTATACTAACCATCACAATATTCAATAGTCTTCTAAAATATGAACATGATAGGGGTACCTGGGTGGCTCAGTCGGTTAAGCATCCAACTTTGGTTCAGGTCGTGATCTCACGGTTTGTGGGTTTGAGCCCCGCATCGGGCTCTGTGCTGACAGCTAGCTCAGAGCCTGGAACCGGTTTCGGATTCTGCGTCTCCTTCTCTCTCTCTGACTCTCACCTGCTCATGCTCTCTCTCTCTCTCTCTTAGAAATAAATAACAACATTAAAAAATATATGAACATAATATCTAGATAACTTGAGAGAATTCTCCTTTTTTATCCAGGAAACTATTCTAGCCCTCTAACCTGGTGGCAAGATTCCCTTCACCCCCTCTGGCTATGCATTATTTTATAGTATAATTCAGCAGTCAAGATGGCCCCAGACAGATCTACTCTATCACCATGTAGAGGAAAATGCCCTCTAGCTGTTTTCTGCTGTTACAGCCTGTGTGATCTTGGGTATTTCTTTGGACCTATGGTTTCCTGCTTGTACAATGAAAAACAATGTGGTTCTACCATAAATAAAAATGTCAACTTAACAAGGTACATAAAAACAAAAGTTATTCTTAAATGTAATTTTAACATCCTTGTTTCATACAGATTGTAGAAGTTCACACCATTTGGTGTTACTGGATTTGTTGGAGATTAAATGATTCGTGATCACAAGTTCTTCCAGAGTCCTTGTGATAGTAAGGTTTAAAGTTTTCTTTTAATAAGTTTTCTTTGGTGTGAATTCATTAATTAATTCAATTATACATTACTTGATTTCCTGTTATGTGCTTCATATAATTTTTACAGAATTTACTTTGTGCATAGTAGGCAACCAGGAACTAGGAAGTAAATGAAATGATTGAATAAAAAACCCTCTATCCTAACTTTCAAGAAATTGGCACAAAGGGGAAAGTCCTTCCACTCCCACTCCCTGTGCACTATTACTCTGACACTTCTGTTCTCCCTGACCAGGCTTTCCTAACCCACACAGCACCGTTTTGGGAATACGAAAAACACATTTCTCCTCAAGGAAAAGGCGCTTATATTAATATATTTTCTCAGTAGTCAAAAGTAGAAGTTATAACAAAATGAATTGCTACCCTAATTGGATTTTGTTACAACAAATGGATAAGCATTATTAAATGTTTGGTTATTAAATATAATTACATATAAATCATACCTTAGTGAAAGTACTTATAGATTTAAATTTGGAATTCAGCAAACATTCTGATGCGGTAAATGTAGATAATATTAACTACAAAATGAAACATTAGAATTATCTAGATTAAACCATAAGGCAACTTTCTAAAATTGTAAATATATGTCCCTTAAAGTAGTACAGCTTTCAGAAAAGAAGCTCATGAATTCAATGCCTGTAATGAACACATTCAAAACTGAAAAATAATAAAGATGTGCATTAAAACCCCTTAGATACAGTGCTTTTGCACAGTGTATAACCTCAGTAAGTGTGTGATACAGGTCTGTCCCTCACATACGACTCTTTCATATCTCAGATTTTCACACACAATCATTGTCTGTTGGAATGCCATGGCCCTTTATAATTCTGACAAATTTCTATTCACTTTGTGACAGACAGGTCAAATTGAACTTATCTAGTGGAATAGCCTGTAACTTTCTTCTCCTGGTTTTTTGAGCCTTCTCTGTGTGCCCAAAACAGGTGGTCCATTTTGTATCACAAGATATTTATCAAGTTGTTTTATGTTATAATTAGTACTGTGCTAGTAGACAAGCTCATTGGAGGGTGTCAGGGACCCCTGATTAGCAGCATTTGTTGATTCCCATGGTATAAATACTCTCACCTCAGCCAATTTTAAGTTATCAATGGTTTAACAACTGGCTGGCAAAAATTTCTAAATGGTCAACAATTGGCTCTCGTGGACTTATATTAGCTAGCTCCAGCACGCCAGTGGACATCATTGTTTTATGTATCAGTCTCCTCTGTTGGATTGTGAATCTCTCAGAGCCAGGAATCCTGTATCTCTGTATCTCTGTATCCCTACAAGTTACCACAGTGCTTGGTACAAGACAGATGCTTAATAAGTATTTTGAGATATTAACTTTAAATTGTTTTCCATGTGGAACTTTATATTCCACAGCTCAAGCAATTGTTTTTGAGCTCACTAATGCAGAGAATATGCTGTAGGGTAGAAAAAAGAAATAAGTGCATATGTCCAGTTTCAGTAAACCAAAATGTTGAGCCCCAAGGATTTAGAGTACAGATAAAATGTTAAGACATGGTATGTAGTTACATTTCATAAACATTTCTCTGTGTTCCAATTATTGGGTAAAGTTAATTGTGTTGTCCAAATTTTCCATATTGTCAACATTTTTTCCCCACTTAGTCTATCAACTATTGATAGAGGTATCTTAAAGTCTGTCATAGAGAATGGATTTTCCACTGTTCCCTGAAGGCTTTATCACCTTTTCAGTTGTATAATGTACATACAGAAAAGTAAACTTATTCATATCAAGTCCTAGTGTTTAGCTTGATGAATTATGACAAAGTGCATATACCCCGGTTAAGAACTCCAGAAGTCCTCCTCATGCCACTTTTCAAATCTTTTTTCCCAAAGGTAACTACTATCCAAACTTCTAACATCGCAAGTTAGTTCTGCCCATTTTTGCGATTTATATAAGTGGAATCATACAGCATAGTACTGTTTTATATACTTGGACTTTTCAATCAATATTATGTTTGCAAGACTCATTAACGCTGCTTATTTTGTTAATTTTCATCATGGTATAATGTTTTTTTGTATGAATATACCGTTATTTAGTCATTCTACCATTAAAGAACAAATTAAGGTTGTTTCTAGTTTGATACAATTAAGAAAAATGTCTGTCTTACATTTCTGAACATTTCTGTTGAATATAAATCTAAAAGTGAAATTGCTGGCCCTATGATACATATATGTTCAACTTTAGTAGGTAATGCCAAGCACTTTCCCCCAATGGCTACACCAATTTATAATTGTTTTACACCCTTAGAGAGATTTGATATTTTCAGTATTTTTAACTTTAGTCGTTCTAGTGTTGGGTTGGATTCTCTCCTTGGCATTTTTTAAAACTTTTTATTTTACTGTAATTGAAGATTTGCAAGGAATTGTAAGAAATTATACAGAGTGAGTCTATGTACCCTTTGCTCATTTTCCCTAAGTGGTAACATCGTCTCAAACTATAATACCATATCACAATCAGGGTATTAACATTCATATAGTAAAGATAAAGAATGTTCCCATCACTACAAGGGAATTCCTATCATTACTAATTTTTTCCTTTTATTGTCACAACAAATCTCTTCTTACCTCACCCCCTCCTTACAACCACAATCTGTTCTCCATTTCTATAAGCTGTCATTTCAAGAGTGCTATGTGAATGGAATTACACACCAAATAGTCTCTGGGGATTGGCTTTTTTTTAATCAGCATAATTGTCTGGAAACTTATCTAGTTGTTCCATATATCAGAAAAAAATTTCTTGAGAGAGAAAGTGTGTGTGCATGGAGGGAGGGGCAGAGGGAGAGAGAGAGAGAGAGAGAGAGAGAGAGAGAGAGAATCTCAAGCAGGCTCTAAGCCCAGCGTGAACTCACGACTATGAGATCATGACCTAAGCCAAAATCAAGAGTGGGACACTTAATCTACTGAGTCACCCAAGCACCCCTCAATTTTTTTAAATGATGTACCACAGTTTGTTTACTCATTCACCCACTGAAGGACATCTGAGTTTCCAATTCTTGGCTGTTACACATTTAAAACTGCTGTAAATATTCAAGCATAAATTTTTGCATGAATATAAATTTTTATTTCTCTAGTATAAATGATCAGGAGTACAAATGTTGAGTCACGTAATAGTTACATGATTAATTTTTTTAAGAAATCAACAAACTGTTCTCTAGAGTGGCTATACCATTTTACATTTCCAATAACAGTGTATGGGCGATTCAGTTCCTTCACTGCCTTGCCAGCATTTCTTGTCATTTTTTAAAACCATTCTGATTGGTAAGTAGTGGTATATCATTGCAATTTTTAATTTGCATTCCTTAATGGTTAATAATGTTGGATATATTTTTATGTACTTATTTGCCATCTGATTATTCTCATCAGTGAAATACTTCTTCAAGTCTTTTGCTCATTTTCTAATTGGTTTGTTTTTTATGGTTGAGTTTTGAGGGTTTTATGTATACACACACACACACACACACACAGACACACACACACACACATATACTAGTTCTTTGTTGGCTATATGGTTTGCAAATATCTTTCCACAGTATATAGCCTGTCTTTTTGTCCTTTAACACAATCTTTTGCAAAGAAAAAGTGTTTAATTTTGATGGAGTTCAAATTTATCAATTCTTCCTTCTATAGTTGATACACTTGCCATCAGGTCTAAGAATTCTTTGGCTAGTCATAGATCCCAAAGATTTTTTTGTATTAATTAATTAATTAATTAATTTCCTAGTTATTTTTGTAAAAGTTTTATAAAACTTCACTCTTTACATTTAAGTCCATCATCAATTATGAGTTAATTTTTATATAAGGTGTAATATTTAGATAGAAGTTTTTAAAAATGTTTTTAACATTTATTTATTTTTGAGAGACAGAGATAGAGCACGAGCAGTGGAGGCACAGAGAGAGAGGGAGACACAGAATCCAAAGCGGGCTCTAGGCTCTGAGCTGTCAGCACAGGGCCTGATGAAGGGCTTGAACTCATAAACTGTGAGATCTTGACCTGAGCCGAAGTGGGACTCTTAACCAACTGAGCCACCCCGGTGCCCCCCACCTTTTTTTTTTAATCCAAGGATATCTAATTGCTTCAGCACCATTTGTTAAAAGATTTCCTTCTCTCCATTGAATTGTTTTTTCACTTTTGTCAAAAATCAGTCAGACAAATAGGTAGAATTCTATTTCTGGATTCTTCATTCCATTCTAATGATCGATGTGTCTATTTCTGCCAATATTGTTATGTTTAATATATACTATTTATTCCTTTTATCTATAGATTTCTTTTGAAAATTTTAACTCCAGTGTAGTTAACATACATTGTTATATTAGTTACAAGTGTACAATATAGTAAGTCAGCAATTCTACTCAGTGCTCATCATGCTAAATACACTCTTAATCATCCATGTCACTTATACCCTGACTCATCTTCCCTCTGGCAACCATCAGTTTGCTCTTTATAGTTGAGACTCTGTTTCTTGGTTGTCTCTTTTTTTCTTTGCTCATTTGTTTTGTTTCTTAAATTTGACACATGAGTGAAATCATATGATATTCATCTTTCTCTGACTGACTTATTTCACTTAGCATTATACCCTCTAGATTCATCCATGTTGTTACATATGGCAAGATTTTATTCTTTTTTATGACTGAGTAGTATTCTGTTGCATATATACATATACGTATATATGCACATCTTTTTTATCCATTCAACTATGATGGATACTTGGGTTGCTTCCATAATTTGGGTATTGTGAATAATGCTTCAATAGACACGAGGTGCATATATCTTTTTGAGGTAGTGTTTTCATATTCTTTGGGTAAATACCCAGTGGTGGAATTATGGGATTATATGGTAATTCTATTTTTAATTTTTTGAGGAAACTGTTCATACTGTTTTTCACAGTGATTGCACCAGTTTGCATACCCAGCAACAGTGTACAATGGTTCCTTTTTCTCCACATCCTTGCCAACACTCGTTAATTCTTGTGTTTTTGATTTAAACATTCTTTTTCTATGTTTTATTTTATATTTGAGAGAGAGAGAGAGAGAGAGTGTGTGTGTGTGAGTGAGCAGGGGAGGGGCAGAGAGATGGAGACAGAATCTGAAGCAGACTCCAGACTCTGAGCTGTAGCGCAGAGCCCAATGCATGGCTCAAACTCATGAGCAGTGAGATCATAATCTGAGGCAAAGTCCGATGCTTAACTCACTGAGCCACCCAGGTGCCCTGATTTTAGCCATTCTGACAGTTGTGAAGTGACATCGCATTGTGGTTTTGATTTACATTTTCCCTCCTAATGTTGAATGCTGTTGAGCATCTTTTCATTTGTCTGTTGGCAGCTATACAGTATTACACAGTTTTGATTATTAAAGCTATATAATAAACCTTGAAATTGGATAGACTGATTGCTCCCACAATATAGTTTTCATAATTGTTTCAACTACTCTAGTTCCTTTGTCTTTCCATATATGTTTTTAGAATAATTTTGTAAATAAAAAATAGAGATTTTGATAGCAATTATGTTAAACCTGTATGTAAATTTGGAAAGAATTATATCTTTACTATATTGAATCTCCTTATCCATTAAAAAGGTGTATCTCTTAATTTATTTAGATTGTCTTTGGTTTCTTTCATTGGTATTATGTAGCTTTTAGCATATAAACCCTCTCTTTTTTATATTTACATCTAAGCATTTCCTTTTTTTTAGTGATTGTAAATGGCATTACATTTTTAATTTCAGTATTCACTTGTTCATAGTTAGTGTGTAGAAATACAACTGATTTTTATACGATTATTTTGTAATCTTGTAATCTTGATTAACTCACTTATTAGTTCTAGGAATGTTTGTAGATTTCTTGGGACTTTTCTATGTAGACAATCATGTCATCTGCAAAAGGGAAGTTTTATATCTTGCTTTAAAAAAATTTTTTTTAATGTTTGTTTTTGAGAGAGACAGACAGAGACAGAGGCAGACAATGAGTGGGGAAAGAGAGAGAGGGAGACACAGAATCTGAAGGAGATGCCAGGCGCTGAGCTTGAGCTTTGTCAGCACAGAGCCTGACACGGGGCTTGAACTCATGGACCGTGAGTTCATGACCTGAGCTGAAGTCAGATGCCCAACTGGCTGAGCCACCCAGGCGCCCCTCTTTCTTTTTAATCTATACACATTTTCTTTTCTTTTCTTGACTTATTGTATGGGCTAAATCTCCCAGTAATGTTTTGAGTAAATGCTTTGTGAAGCATGCATTTTTGCCTTGTTCCCAGTCATAGGGTGAAGAAATTCAGTTTTTCAGTCTTTCTCTCTAACTGTAATGTGTTTCTGTAGGGTTATTATAGATAATTTTTATTAAGTTGAGGAAGTACCTAGACCAGTATTTAGGATACAAAGGTGAATTGCAAAGTCACTATCCACAAAAAGCTCAAAGTTTAATTGAGGAGACAAATGCAAAAAGATAACTAAAATGCAATGATGAAAATATGTATAAGGCATTACAGAAACTCTAGGGAGGGGGAAATAATAACATTTATACTAGAGTAGAGATAAGCATGAAGGTTAGGAAAGAAGTCAAAGGGCCTGTGTCTGAGTTGTCTTTACCCTCTCAACATTTTGTTATGAAAAATTTTCTTTTTTTTATGTTTATTTTTTAGAGTTAGAGACAGAGCATGAGTGGGGGAAGGGTAGAGAGAGAGGGAGACACATAATCCAAAGCAGGCTCCAGGCTCTGAGCTGTCAGCACAGAGACAGACACAGGGCTCAACACAGAGCTTGAACTCACAAACCGTGAGATCATGACCTGAGCTGAAGTCATGCTTAACCAACTGAGTCACCCAGGCCCCCCCAAAATTTTTCAAATGTATAGCTACATTTAAAGAATTTTAGAGCTCCCATCTCAAGAACCTAGAAGAAGTAGAGTAAAATAAACCCAAAGTAATCAGAAAGAAGGAAATAATAAAGATAAGAACATAAATCAATAACATTTAAGGCAGAAACAGAATAGGTGAGTGTAACAAAGATCTGGTCCTTTGAAAAGATCAGTGAAAGTGACAAATCCCTAGCAAGACTGACAAAGGAAAGAGAGAAATCACAAATTACCAATATGTGGAATGAAACAGGATATTACTACCTATCCTGAAGACACCAAAAGGATAATAAAGGCTTACTAAGTACAATTCTACACATATAAACTTGACAACATAGATAAAATGGAACACTACTACACTGAAAAACATGAACTACCACAACTCACCTAGTATGGAATAGATAATTTCAATAGACATAACTATTAAGGAGATTAAATTACTAACTTAAAAACTACCAAAAAAGAAATCTCCAGGCCCATATAGTTTCGCTGGAGAGTGCACCCAAATGCTTAATGAGTTACCATCAGTTCTACATGAAATCTTACAGAAATTAGAAAAGCAGGGAACAATTCCCACTTTACTTAATGAAAAGTATTACCATGATATCAAAACTAGAGAAAGTTCCAAAAAAGAGGAAAAATAAAGACCAATATCGCTCATGATTGTAAACATAAAAATCTTTACCATGATATTAGCAAATAAAATCTAGCAATATGTAAAATGTATTACACACAAAGGTTAAGTACACTTTATCTTACCAAGATTTTAATATGTATTTTTCTGAAAACTAAGGTTTGAGGATCTTCTTAGATATTTATATGAGTGTCTTTTTTGGTCAAATATCAAATTTGTTGCCCATTTTTATTATATTGTCTGCCATTTGGTTAATGATTTATAGGAGTTCCTTGTATATTCTAGATACAAGGTCTTTACCAGTTAAAGGTGTTGCAAATATTTTCTTACTTGTGACTTGTCATATCCTTTTATCTAGGAGACCACAATGGCCATGTAGGGAGTGTTGGTTGGTGGACAGACTCCAATTGTTGCAATTTCTGATCTGCTGATACAAACGGCTATTGGGGGCCACAGAAAGCAATAGAGTGGAGCCCCATTAATTCCACAAGAGCCATGATGAGCTGAATCTGTTTGCTTTTTCATATCAGGTATCTGATGTAAGAAGATGACAAGGTCATGGGTGGAGTCAGGTTCAAGAACTGCACATTGGTGCTCTCCTCCTGTCTCCTTCTCCTACCAATTGTGTGAGACCTAATGGAAGCTTATCCCAGACAAAGAAATTTTACTTGAACCTCTAGCTGAGCTTCCAGACTGAGACCGTCCTGAGGGAACAATTAGTGACCCACAAACAAGAGAGGTGAGATATGAGTTCTATAATAAGGCTCCACTACTCCATGCAAAGGGAAAGGTCACCACACAGCCAGCCAGTGCTATCAGAGTAGGAGCTACAGTTCTCAAAACCCTATTTTGAACAAAGACACAAGTCCGACACTATTGAGATGGAGGTGAAAGTGATATCTGGATGAAATGTAAAATGTCTTTTCAAAAAAGATAAGCATTTCTGGGGCGCCTGGGTGGCTCAGTTGGTTAAGCATCCGACTGCGGCTCAATTCATGATCTCGTGGTGTGTGGGTTCATGCCCCACATCAGGCTCTGTGCTAACAGCTCGCTCAGAGCCTGGAGCCTGCTTCGGATTCTGTGTGTGTCTCTCTCTGACCCTCCCCTGTTCACGCTGTCTCTCTCACAGAAATAGTTTTTAAAAATTTTTTTAAAAAAACAGAAAAGATAAGAATTTCTAGAAGAACATTACAGGATGATATTTTTTTCTGACATTGACTTGCATTTCTTATCCTAGTACTTCCTCCTTTCCAATACCCCCATTACAACAGATAAAACATAATCTTTATAGACCTGGGGAAGGGAGGTGAGAAGTTTTAGGAAGTAGATTAAATAGCTAGGACAGATACATGGGAGAAAAAAAAAAGCCAGAGATTAGAAAATAATTCCCTTGGATCAAAATGGTGGGAGAACTTTGACTGGCTTTCTGAGAGTGTGTCTGCAGACAGACAGGACCCAGGGCAACCTCACATATGGGGTATCAGCTCCCAAGAGTGTCACAGAAGCCAAAGGTGTTTCCTAGACCCGAAGACCTTACTGACTGGATCAGTGAGCATCTTAGCAGTCACCTGTGTGTCCTTCTCCTTTGCCTTATTGCCATGTCACCTCTCTGGGATGTAATGCAACCCTGGAGAGGGTTGATGAGGCTGATGCCAGGATTTCCAGATATAGCCCAGTATCACAATGCTTTGAATGAGAAGTTTTATTTCTTGGACTTCTGAGTTTGTGGTCTAAGATGCAGTAACTATTGCATTCTATTCTACCAAACCTGAGAAGACTAATATAGTAGTTTCTAAAGAGTGTTTTTAGAGTAAAATTGGGAGTTCCTTTATTAGACAATTCTGTGGAATGTTGTCCAAACAGTGGTTATTTCTGTTGTTTATGAAGCAAAGGAATCATTAGGTGATCAGTGCTGGAATTGGCCCAGGGGTTCACAGCAAAGACAAAGTCACAAAAAGGCCATAGTCTATGGGTTCCTAGATGACTCAGTTGGTTAAGCGTCAACTTCAGCTCAGGTCATCATCTCGTGGTTCGTGAGTTCTAGCCCCATGTCAGGCTCTGTGCTGACAGCTCAGACCCTGGAACCTGCTTCTGATTCTATGTCTCCCACTCTCTCTACTCCTCTGCCACTCATGCTCTCTCTCTCCCTCAAAAATAAATAAACATTAAAAATTTAAAAAGAAAGAGAAAGGCCTTAGTCTAAGTGAAGACAAAGCTGGATATGGGGCCCAGCCATCTTCCCAAAGGCATACTGAGAGGTGGCATTCAGAAGAATCAGGTGAAATGGGCCAGGACTCCCCTTCTCCAAGTTGCCAGTTTCCATGGAAGATTGAAACTCTGGAGTTGGCCTCAGTACATAAGTGAGACTGGGGCTCTAGCTTTGCAGAGGGGCTGTCACCACATAACATAGAGAAACATATGCTTCAGAGGAGTACAATAAGATGTTGCCACTACCAGTCAGCACAAAGGGATAGCTGAGTCTCACCTGGGCCACCAACACCAAGGGCTGCTGGAACAGTTCCTCAATGGAGGGGCCTACTGGAGCTCAATCCAGTTGATTAGAACACTCTGGAATAGAAGTTGTAGCCATTTGCTAAGGCCATTTATTAAGAAGATATTGGTATTTTCCTTTTATTTTCTGCCCCATCAGATAAAGAACAAGCACTGTTGTAAGGAACAAAAATAGAAAGTTGTGTGAAAACAGAGTATGACATTTAAAAAAAAAATATTTCATGGTCAAAGACATTTGGGAGACATCATATTAAATAAACAATGAGTTTTTTTGTGATTGTGTGTGTGTGTGTATATATGGGGTATTTTTTGTTTTTTTTTTTGTTTTTTTGTTTTTTTACTGCACTGCTTCTTGGTACATTAAATCCTGAGGAAGAATATAATGCACATTCTGCCACCTAATCCTTTTAACTCCCACAGCATGGTGTAGAGGTCTGGTATATTGCTGAACAACTTTGGAGAAATGGTAGATTGTCTGTACACAGTGAGCAGCAGGGGCGAGGGGTTTACAGAACACCAGGAAAATATGCAAGTTCATTCTAACCCAGTGGTTAAGTAACACTCATATTTCTTGAAAAAATTAATTAGGCAAATATTTTTCTCTTCACAGCTGAAATAGTAAATATCAAAAGGTTGAAAGTCCTTTCATCTGTATATAGGCTACAAATGTTTCAAGTCTTTAGTGGGTTATCAAGTGTTTAAATGACCCTGTTTTCCAGAACAAAACATACCGGAGAAAATATTTCTTTCTGAGCCGTTGGCTGCTGTAGAACAAGATAAACAGGTTTTATTGAAAGAGGAAAAAAAGAGGTAACTTTTATTTCCAGAAGTAAATATGTTATTAAAAAAAAGTATATCTGTCATCAAAAATGTCTGATTGTATTTTGAACCTCAGTTTTACAAATGTATTCACACTTCTGTTTACTTCCCATCAGTTTTTTGACCCTTCTGTTAAACACACTAATTTTTAAGGATTAAAATATTTTTCTTGTATAGTCAGCCTTTCCCAACACACACACACACACACACACACACACCCTTCAAATGTATTTTTCTCTAAAAATATGTATAAGATCATTTCTTACCATCAAATACTCTTCTATTAAGAATCAATTGTAGTCAGCCTGACAAACATGAAATTAAAAGTCATTGTTTATTAATGACTGAATTCCTAAAGAGAAGAGTTCATCAGCAGAAGACCTCCCTTTAATTTGTCTTTGTTTAACTTACCTAAACTGGAGTTAGGGCATCTGAAGTGCAAGTTGGTAGGAAAAACTTTAAGTCAACAATTAATTTGTTTTCATTTCCTGGAACTTCTGAGGTCAAATGGAAGTAAAATTTTGTAGGAAAAGCACACTTAGCAATCACTTTTTTTTTGCGCTTTATTCCTTGTCCACATCAAAATGCACAAAACTCTTCTCAGGGAAAGGAGTTCTTGTTCGAAGGACCAACCTGATGGCACCTAAGGTCAAATTAGTTTTTATCTGTGAGTGACATGTACTCTGAGACATATCTGTGTAATTTTAGTAAGTAGGATTAAGATACCTAACAGTTGCCAAGAATGATAAACAGACCATAAGGTACATGTCATGGGCATGTTCACTTCTGGCTTTTGGGTACAAATATCAGACGATGTGGGAGAATGTGCAATGCAGTGTCTGAGATGATCATCAGGTGTCACATTTTGTTGGGGTAACTTTCAATGTCTCCCCTACTTAGCACCTCTCTCCCTTCAGAGAGTCTCATCTTCTAAGCCATTTAATAAATTAAGATGTATTCAACACAAGAAAGGTTGGGATTTCAGACACGGCCCGGGGGGCGCCTTTCCACTGTTTCTCAGACAACAGAAATAACCACAAGGCTTGATCTAGTGATGTAAATAAAGAAGAAAATGTGTTACACACATTTTATGTATCGACTGCTATTTCTTGTGGTTTTTCCTAAATTTGTTTTCTAAGTTTTCTAATTTGCTATAGCAACTTCTCAAGCTACTTAATAGTCAAAAAGTAAAACACCACTGGAAAGATAAAGCACCAAAAAGATCATTACTATCCAAATTGACTTCTTTTCCCAGTAAGGATGGATTTGCCGTGTCAGTTTTAAAGAGAAGTAATGAAAAAAGAAAATGGCCTGTAACAAACTGACCCACTAAACAAGTCTCATAATGGTAGGTAACCTTTTGAAATTCTTGGGGGTTCCACCATTTTTGACATACAAAAATGACTGTTTCATGGGCTTCAATGTAATAACAGAGCATACAGACCTTGTCTAAACTGGCTTGCTCTTGCCTTTCCGGACCCCAAAGGTGAAGATTCCACATGTAAACTGAAGAAATCCTCTAACTGCTGATAGATACTATGTGATGCTGCACTCTGGTGACAATGATAATAATGGTAGCTAACTACGTACTGATCATCTACTGTGTGCTAAGAATCTCATATTATTTATCATATTTAATCATTACAAACAAAACATTAGCATACCCATTTGCCAATAAGGCTCAAGGAGGTTAAATATTTTGCCAAATTCACACAGCAGGAAGGTCGTGGTGATGGTGTTCTTTGAACTTAAGTTTTGCCTAAGTCCAAAGTGTGCATCCCCTCCCACAAATCATATAGGTTCATTTTTATTTAATTCATTTTGTTTTCTGAAAGGCAATCTGTTTCACTATGTTTTTAAGGTGTCAGTTGGAGTTAAAAATAACTACTTGCCATTCACTGCTATAAAAACAAACAAAAACCCCCCACAAACTATAGTTGAAATACATGAGTTCAAAATGAAACCAATAGTTGCAAAACAACTAACCGAAGTGAAAAGTAATAGAATATGAGAATAGTTAAATTTCTGCCTGGTTTCCTCTAACCCTGGTTAAACTCACCTGCAATTCTTCGAATGCAAGTCTTCTTTATATTTTGTTTTTAAAGCACTTTTTAATACAACTCTAATAAGCCTAATGGTTTTTAAGAAACAAAAGCTTAGGTGTCAAGGGTAGCCAGGTGAATGCACCTTTGAGATTTGCTGTTTTCTTGCAATTCAGAAGCGGCGGGGGTGTTTCCTTGGGTTCTGCTGCCTGACCCAAGTGAGATGTCTGAGAAGGTACACATTACAATCCCTGGGAAAGTACCTAAGGAAGGAAACACAGAGAGCCTCTGTACACATTTCAATCATAAGTACACACACTTAATTACTACCAGATTTACCCAGGAGTCCTACTAAAATATTTTAGCCCATAGATTAAGGAAGCATATGTTCAAAATATCTGCCATCACTCTTCCTCTATAAGTTTCTGAGAGTTATGCATGACATTTGTGTTTCTAGTGAAATGATGATAAAATTTAATTTAATTTAGATCTTTATCACCAGTGTGCTGCCTATCTTACTTAATGTCATCATTCCCATATTTCATCAATGCTAAAGTGCACTTCCCACTCTCATTTTAACATCTTTAAAATCAGGATGTTTCTCATAGTTGATGACTTCATCTAATTATTGTTGACCTAGGACACAGTTGTAATATAATTTTCATTGCTCATGCATGCATGAATGTCTTAATTATTCTTGTTGATATAGCTGGACAATGGCAATTCTCTGAGCTTTTATTCAAGAAAAAATTTAAGGATCACTTGAAGGCATATAAATCCTAGACATTGTCTAAAAGCCTTCCTTTGACCTGTTCTTGTAAAATCAACACATGACAGAATCAAAGCTTATAACTTCAAAGACAACCTCTGAAACAATAGTGGAGAACTCTTGTTGGCACAGAGGGACCAAACTGTATAGAAAAAATGGATTTTGATAATTTGAGTAGAAAAATGACTTGTAAGAATTAGATTCTGAATGTGAAAGTATTTTAGGAATGCTTTAGCCAATTTATTTTTTTTTTTCCTTTTCGGAAGAGTGAACTATGACTTAAAATTTTTCCATCTAACTTCAAAACAGCCTCTCCAGTTTGTCCAAAATAAAGCATGCCATAGTTTAATAGAATTTTTCTTTCTTTCTTAGTAATAGGTAGAGTAATGGTGCATTTTATAATCAAAGTTGACGTAGATCAGTAATAATCTCAGCTAAATATGATCTAAGGTTTCCACAACATCTTCACTCCATGTACCCAATTAATTACTAGACCTTGTCAGTTTTTCTTCTGGAATATAATTTCAGTCTGGCCATCCTCCCCCATTCCCACTGTTTTTTTCCCCCCCTAATTATGATCCTTACAATTTCATCCAAATTGTTACAATAGTCCCTTATAGTTTCCTTTGTCTTGAGTCTCTTTCCAGACCAATTCATCCTTTATAACAACTGAGTGATCCTCATGAAATGTAGTTACATTCAGATCACTGCTCAGCTTGAAACCCTCAATAGCTCCCTATTTCCTGAAGCATGGTTAATAAATATACTATAAGCCCGGCCTCTCCTTACATGCCCATTGCTAATCAATCAAGGTTCTTTTTTGCCTTTAGTTTATATACTCAGTGAGGGCAGAGTTTGTGTCTACCTTGCCAACCATGAAATTCCAAATCCTTAGCATACCACGGGCACATATGGTCTCCATAAATTTTTGATGAATAAATACATGCACCAAATATGCTTTATAACCCATCTAAACATCAAATTCCAGATATCAACTATCCATCTCTTGGAGTTGGCACTTAAAGTTAACCAACCTAAACCTACAGGATAAATTCCTAAACTCTTTAAAATAGTTATAAAAATTATTAAAAGTCTACCCCTATGGTCTCTTACAGTCTCATGTCTTATCTGTCTCCATCATGCAATCTTATGCTATAGCCTCATTTCCTGACTAATCTTGCCAAAATTTGTGACTTCTCCCTCTGTGTTCCTATCATCCTGCTAACTCAATATTAAAACACTGACTTAATTGTATATGTGTCTATTTGCCCCCTAACAAGTGAGCTCTGAAAAGAAATATGCCATAATCATTTTTATACTTTGAATACCTAATGTCATTTTCATCAGAAAACTGTGCTATGGTAAAATGTTTATGGGTAACCATATTATTTTCTTTGGGATGCCATAACAAATCACTACAGATTTGGTGGCCCAAAACCACAAAATTTATTCTCTCACATCTCTGGTGGCCAAAAATCTGGAATCAAGGTATTGGCAGGGGCATACTCTTTTCAGTGTGTCTAGGAGAGAATCCTTTCTCATCGTTTCCAGCTTTTGGTGGCTCCAGACACTCCTTGACCTCTACTGTCACATGGCTTTCTCCTCTTTTCTATATCTTTTCTCCATCAACACGATTAAGTTGCTTTTCATTTGATTCAGGGCCCAAATGGGTAATCTTGAGATTCTCAGGTTATTACATTTGCAGAAAGCTCTTTTCCAAATAGGATTATCTTCACAAGTTCTGGGATGTGGACATATGTTTTTGAGGGCCACCATTTAATCCACCAAATGACTTTCTAGCATACATACTTTTCTCACAAATAGTTCAAAGTGCATGAAATCAATAAAATGTGAAGTTGTCTCAAGGAACCACATATGAAAAAACAAACAAACAAACACACAAAAAACACTCACACTTTCAAGTAATACTAATATATACTCAGGTTGCTTAAGTCTCAGGCTATTGTTGCATTTTGCATTACTGTATTGTATTTTTACTGATGTTAGAATTATAGCCGTTCTATGGCATATCGCTAGTCTACAAACAAGTTATTCAATTATAGGCTATGAAACATAATCTCATCTTTCCACATTCAAAGTAAGCATGTTTTTATTCATATACTTTTCAAACACAAGTAAATTATACCAAAAGTTATAAAGCTTTAATAGTCCCTTTATTAATTTCTTCTTTTGATAATGTCATCAGTTTCTTCCTAGGATCCTAAAAAAAAGAAACTGGCATTAGTGACCATTTCCTGTTTGAAAATCAACATTGGCTTGCTTTAGTGGAGATTGAAGACCTGACCATGGGGGACTGAGTGCCTATGCAATCTGAACCACCCATGTTATGATCTACTGAATCATAAAATTGTACCTGCGCAGTACTATTTTGATGTTAAGTGAAAATGGTTGGTATGAGATTGAGATTTAGCAGATCTGGAAGGTTCTACAGAATGAATGAGTAAGTAGCTCAGAATCCCATGGTATCTGCTTGTACTGCTTTGCCGCTTCTTTCTTAATTCTCAACCTTGGTTTAGTGCTATATGCTAACACAGAAAGTAGACAGTGACTGCATCACCGCATCACCCAGAGGTGGCCCTGAAAGTGCATAAAGAAAATCCTCCAAAAGAAAAGAATATCTAGTTGTCTACTTAGAAGGGAAAGAGAGTTCCCCCGAGATGCAGATGTATGTTGATTTATAAGAGTAGTTAGCAAGTTTTTTAGTTTGGCAGGGACCTGGAAAGAACAACATCAGAAGAATGGTAACAAGAAAGAAGGGGAAAATGCATCTAGATGAGCTTTTTTTTCTTATGTTTTATTTTTGAGAAAGAGAGAGACAGAGCATCTGCAGGAGAGAGGCAGAGAGAGAGGGAGACACAGAGTCTGAAATAGGTTCAGATTCTGAGCTGTCATCACAGAGCCAGTGTGGGGCTTGAACTCAGGGACCATGACACCATGACCTGAGTCAAAGTCTGATGCTCAACTGACTGAGCCACCCAGGTGCTCCTAGATGAGCTCTTTTTTTTATGTTTATTTATATTTTGAAAGAGAGACAGACAGAGAGATAGAGAACCAGTGGGGCAGGGGCAGAGAAAGAGGGAGACACAGAATCTCAAGCAGGCTCCTGGTTCTGAGTTGCCAGCACAGAGCCTTATGCGAGGCTCAAACCCACAAACTGTGAAATCATGACCTGAGCCAAAGTAGGATGCTTAATCAACTGAGCCACCCAGGTGCCCTAGATGAACTCTTAATACATGGATAAATAGAGGTTTTAAGAAGTCAGTTAGTAAGAAGACATGACCCGTAGGTCACAAGTCAGTTTTTAATCCCAGCCAATCTTAATGCTTGTCAATGAGCCTACGAAAAAGCACCACGTGGCTAGGAATGGAGGCCTTGCTTTATACTCAACAGTATGGACTTTACCCTCATTAAGGCTGAACACTATCTACTTCCTTCCTGACCCCATAGTCTCTCAATTCATTCTCAAACCTCTTCTAATCCTTGGGAGAAAGGCCTACCACTGCAGGTAAGAAAAACTGAAGCACGAGAGAGACCGGTGTTGAAAGAAAGACATCACCAACTTTACATGTGTGCCCAGAATCTTACCCATCTTCCCACCCTTTCCTTAAAGTCTATTTTGTAGTGCACAGTTATGGCTCTGTGGGGCTGGTTTTCTACTCATTTCACACTTTACCTAGAAGAAGAGAATTCAGATATTTTTAGAAGGCTTTTAGAGGAAACTATAACTCTCTGTGAAGTTGTCATTTTTAAAATTCATTTGACTTGCTTCTGTAAATACCTGAAAAATTCAGCAAGTTGCAGAATACAGATTACTCTGCTGACCAGACCTTGAACATGCTGCAAATGTCCCTGTTACCTTTCTAAAGCCCATGTACTGACCCTGCATTTGTGTAAATTGGAATGCCTTTATTAATTTAGAAAACTTTAGATTTGGAAACACCACTTACAAGTAATCTAGGTTTCATTTACAAATAGGAGACCTGGATCTCAGTCATATATATTGACTTCTTGAAGGTCACACAGACCTCAGAGAAAGAACTTTGTCCACTGTTCATTTACAGGCTACTCAGGGATGTAGGCAGGGATGTTTATTTGACCTCTCTGAAGTATACTCCACTATTTTCATGAATGAACCAATAAATCCAGTTAGTGTACAACAAAAATCAATAATGAAAGAAAGCACCACTGTTTTTTTAAAAAAGTTTATTGTCAAGTTGGTTTCCGTATAACACCCAGTGTTCATCCCCACAAGTGCCCTCCTCCATGCCCATCACCCCCCTTCTCCCCCCTCTCCCCCACTCCCATCAGCCCTCAGTTCTCAGCATTCAAGAGTCTCTCATAGTTTGCCTCCCTCCCTCTCCCCAACTATTTTTACCTTTATTCTCCCCCATGGTCCTCCATTAAGTTCCTTCTAATACACCTATATGTGCAAACATATGGTATCTGTCCTTCTCTGCCTGACTTATTTTGCTCAGCATAACACCATCAAGTTCCATCCATGTTGCTACACATGGCCAGATTTCATTCTTTCTCATTGCCATGTAGTATTCCATGGTATAGATAAACCACATCTTCTTGATCCATTCATCAGTTGATGGACACTTAGGCTCAAGAAAGCACCACTCTTTACTGGGGATGTGAGCATCCAGTTTCACATGGCCACTAAACACAGTGGAGTGTCTTTGTTCCTTCTCTTTGGATGTAGTGTGTGTTGATGTCAGAGTCTGACTGACACCTGCCAGCATCTCTGCCTCTTCAGAGTTCAGTTTTTCTCACATGAGCAGAACTATCCATGAAACCTCTGGATAGATGTGCACAGTTCATTTGTTTACCAAGACATTAGAAAATTAGAGTTTGACAGAGGTGGGTGGGGGATGTTATGCAATCATGCTCACTTTTGTCTGCTGAGTTCAATATACATTGTGATGTTAACATTGCTGAATGTTACCTTTTATCCTCTTGTTAAAATTCAAGGTCTTGTAAATTAACAAAAAAAGGAAAATTAACTAGTATATATATCCTGGTATGTACATACATATATATTGTTTTTTTTTTTTTAATTCAGCAGCAGAAATTTCAGGCCAGTTTTCTCTCCTTGAGACATAATTTATTGGTCCTGTAACTTTTTGAGTTTCAATTTCCTTATTTAGGTTTCCACAAGTTAGTCATCATTTAGAGCCCATATTTTTACTTTGTAAGAAGAGCCTGTGATCCCTTTAAATTTAGGTTGTTTGAGCTGTGAAAATGTTTACAAAAATAAACATGTTTTGTTTAATCTGTTGTAGTTGTCGGAAAACTGCACCCTATTCATGCTTTTGTTTTGTTCATTGTCTTTGCCTTGCTTCTGATGGAGTAAAACCTATGATTTCTAGTTTACATTTTTTATAACAAACTGGTAATTATTTTAACTCCTTTCCATTATAATCTGTGCTTCTCTTACTTACTTTGCAGAATATCCTTTAGGACATTTAGGGGTTAAAAACTAACGATTAGTAGGTAATTTAATCTTATTTCTTGAATTTATTGTAAAAATATAATAGCTAGATTATTCTTTATTTCCTTGTGTCTCACAGTTAAATAATCAGAAAATGTAAGTTCTTCATTGTGGCCACTTAAGATAAATATAAACTTAGTTTTATATGAATCTCTTCATCTGCCAATTCTTGATTAAAGTAATATATTAAAAGAATTGCTTAACTCGCATTTATTTCTGTTTTTTAAACTTAGCATCAGCTAATACAACCCCATTAGTATTAGTATCAGCAATACAACCCCATTTCTAGAGATAATACCTTGGTTACTTCTGGGTGCCAGATAACCTCTTAAAATGCAAATGGAAAAATATACCTGGTTTAGTCAGATTTGCTTTTAAGTACTTTATGTCCTTAAATTGAAAACCTGACTATTAATGTTTCTGAAAGTACTTGAGCATGACTCCTAAAATCAAATGGCTTTAATTTAATCTTCTTTTTCAAATACACTAGACTTAATATTTATTTAAAATAATCATTACAATAGTAATTTCTTTGAACTTAGCTTTCTAATCAATTACTAAAAAATGCATCATGATGCACATATTAACATATGCAAATTTGGAAAGTGTGGCAATATGGAATAAGCGATTTAGTCCAATATTTGGGAATATTGCATATAAAACTCATGCTGATTTTAATTTTAATTTTGACTTATATCTGACTCATCAGTCTATGTGCTTCCATTTTCAGTGTTGACAATTATAAACCACAGGTGCTATGACTGTACACAACTAATAATTGTTTCTTCATTACACTATCACTTTCATTAAATGAGAAGAGTTGTATCCATTTATATATACAGTGTGTATATATATATATATATATATATATATATATATATACAGTGAGAGTTAAGGAAAGTGATTTTAAACCATCTAAAATACACAAATCAAAAAATACGTTAATAACAGGGTCTGAGATAAAAGGGACATATTAAAAGAAAAGTCTTCTGCTGATTACCAATTGCACTAGTGCTCAATGAATTTTTTTAAATGTATAGAAAGAATAAAAACAGTAATTTTAGTCTTTGTCAATATACAGTTATTTTCTTTAATTATCTTTACAGCTCAGAGGCCAAACTATATGGCAGAAACTATGTCAGGATCATCTCGATAACAGGTTTCTCATGCTTATGGATAAAAATAAGAGGTAAGAGTAAAGTTGTCAAACTACATCAGAAATCATCAGGTAAACAGAATTAATATGAAATTATTTATTGTTAATATTTTTAATGTTTGTTTATTTTCGAGAGACAGAGAGAGAATGAGTGGGGAAGGGGCAGAGGGAGGGAGACAAAGAATCCCAAGCTGACTCCTTGCTGTCAGCACAGAGCCCCATGTGGGGCTTGAACTCACCAGTTGTGAGATCATGACCTGAGGCAAAACCAAGAGTCAGATGCTTAACTGACTGAGCCCCCCAGGTGCCCCTGGCATTATTTTTTCTTATAAGATTGTAGGCTTTGAAAAGAATACCTTTGGAGGGGCATCTGGGGGGCTCAGTCGGTTAAGCATCTGACTTCGGCTCAGGTCATGATCTCATGGTGATGAGTTTGAGCCCTGCATCGGGCTCTATGCTGACAGCTCAGAGCTTGGAGCCTGCTTCAGATTCTGTGTCTCCCTCTCTCTCTCTTTCCCTCCCCCATCTCTCTCTCAGAAATAAATAAAATGTTTAAAAATGTAAAAAAAAATCACACAAAACCTTTGGAAAAGTCTAACTAAAAACAGTACCCAGAGGGAAGGTGGGGGTCAAAATAGACAAAGGGGACTTAGGGGTACAGACTTCCAGTTTTACAATAAATAAGTCAAATGAACAATGAAAAGGAAATGAAAGTACGGCATCGGAAATATAATCAATAATACTGTAACAATGTATGGTGACATATGGCGACTACATAATACCTTGGTTACTGATTGGAGACAGATAACCTCTTAAAATGCAAATGGAAAAGTATACCTGGTTTAGTCAGATTTACAATGCTCAGTAAGCATTGAGTAATGTATAGAATTGTCAAATCAATATGTTGTACACCTAAAAACAACATTGTATGAAGATTATACTTTGCTTTTTAAAAAAAATTTTTTTTAAGTTTTTATTTATTTCTGAAAGAGAGAGAGACCCCATGAGTGGGGGTGGGGGTGGGGGTCAGAAAGAGACGGAGACATAGAATCCGAAACAGGCTCCGAGGCTCTGAGCTAGCTGTCAGCACAGACCCCGTCACGGGGCTCGAACCCAGGAACGGTGAGATCATGACCTGAGCCGAAGTTGGCCGCTTAACCGGCTGAGCCACCCACGTGCCCCTGTATTTTGCTTTTTAAAAAAATTGACCCTGTTTCAAATTTAGAAATCCTGAGGTGTGGGGACTGCTAATTATCTCTAGAGATTTACAAAGAGACAGACTCTTGTGAAAAATATACATCCTCAGCATCTCAAAGCATATATCTGGGAATTGGTATACTGACCCTAACTTCTTTGGTGCTTTCTGGGATATTGCCTTACACATTAGCCCTCAGTCTTCGCCATTTTCAACATATTTTGCCCTGGAGCCTCCTTTTTCTCTTCCTCTGGGCATGCAAAGGTCTCCCTCATTCTGGAAATCTGTTTCCTCAACCAGTCTTCTCCCCTAGTTACTCCTGCTCCTCTTTCATATCCTTCACCAACAAGCCCTTTTGAAAGAATAGTCTATATTGATTTGAGTTCCTTTCCTCAGCATTTATTTTCTCCTAGTCCTCTTACAATCTTGGCTTTGCTTCTAGCACTTTACTGATAACTGTTCTTACTAAGGTCAAGGAGAAGATTCTTCAAAAGTGGTTGAAAGGGTCACTATGTTAAAGGCTGTTGAAATGTCAGGCAGGATGGTAATTGAATGTAGGCCTCTAATACTTACCTGGCAGGAGAGAGATCATGTCTACCACGGTTGTGAACCTAAAAACTCCAAATGGGGCAATTAGGAGAAAGACAACCTAGGCTTTCTATTGTGGCATGTCTAGATAGCATGAAATAGCCTATACTCCCAAAAGTAGAGAAGGCACTTTTTAGCATTTTCAAATGCACGCCCTCTGATTCAAAGAAAGGTTAAACTAAAGTTAAGGCATTCAGAGATAGTCAATACATTTGAAAATAGAAATTCCACATATTTTTAGGAAAAGATGTTACCCCAAACTGTACTTAAGTCAACTGAAATGAAGTAAAGTTAGTAGCTCAAGAAGAGGGAACTTGGGAGAATTTATATGACATGACAAATAATGCAACTTCCTTGAAATTCAAGCTAATGCTATGAAGCAAACCAAAAAAGAGGGAAGGAAGGAAGGAAAAAGAGGAAACAGGAAGAGGAAAGAAGAGGAGATGAAATGCACGAGAAATAGAAGAGGGGTAACAGTAATGGAAAAGATAAAAATGTACTTGGAGGTAGCAAGATTGTCATATCAGTGCCCCAAGGAAAAGTCAGCTATTAAAAACAAAAACAACAACAAAAATCACAGAATTCTTATGAAAACAAAAGTGGACTAGAAAATATTATGAAGATTTAAATGAATGAACATTTCTTTTCTCCTGCGCTTTTGATAAGATTTAACATAGTAAATACATCAATTCCCCCAAATTAATTTATGTGCTAAATTCAGTTCAAATAAAAATCTTAACAGAATTTATAAATAATCGTAAAGTACTTGTATAGTGCTTTTGGAAGAACACATGAACAAATATTGCATGAAGAAATATAAAGAAGAGTAGAGGGAAGGAAATTACCTTACTAATATTAAAACACATTTGTGAAGTTATCACTAAAACATGGAAGTATATGAATAGTAAAATAAAAACCATGCAACAGATGTTTGTATTTTAAACCATATATGAATCATCAGAAAATATATCGGTGCTTCATCTCTGGGAACTTGCAACGAGGTGAACAGTTGTGTCTGAAACATTAGGCAAATCCAAATAAGGACCATCTAAACAAACAACATACCAAATAATCTCATGTTTATTTGAAAGTGAAGGAATGAAGTCACTTAATGAGACTGAGTGAAGAATGAACCAATTGTACGGAGAAAACATCAAAGCTAAATATATTAAAAAGAACACACAAAATCCTCTACTTCTTCTAGTAGATAATGAGTAAAAGAAATTGGCCAAGTAAGTTATTGGTAAAACATTTAAAGTAATAAAATGTCTTTTAAATTTTTATTTTTCAAATATTTGTGTTTCAAGATCAAGGAGAAGTGATAAAAGACCATCTTTAAAGTGACTTGACCATTTATAAGCAAATGTTCCTCTTTTTTATTTGCTTTATTTCAGATAGCGTCTAAAACAGTTACAGAATTCTGTGTTCCAAAGATTTTGTTTAGTCTTTTGCAAGCTCTTTAAAGTGGAAACAAAGCTGACCTTGGAGTGTAGTAATTTATCATTAAGGGCTCTCTGCAAAATAAACTTTAAAAGTCACAAATAAAGACTTATCACCAAAAATTTGTCACAAGATTAAGTTTTATGCTTAAAAACTTCATAGGAGAAAGTATTGACCTTGCTCTGGCAGTTTCTAGATGATGTTTCATTTATAGACAGAATAAATGAAACATGATGCTTGTCATATCAGAGTTTATTTTGCAACCTTAAACACTGCAGGTGGAGAATGACTTAAAAATTTTTTTTGCAAGATTAAGACATAATCATGACAGTTGTGTCTCCTCCCTATCATTCCAAAGGCTGTTCCAGTCAGAAAAATTATTCTAATCAGAACCCTCATTCACAAAATCTTTTTTTTTCTCATTGTTTTTCTTTGTGGAAAACAGCAATCTTTCATCTCAGTCCTTTGACTCACCTCCCAAGTCGCCTTTCAAAGACTTCCCTGAAGCTGGACAGAGGCCTGGTGGGAGGAAAAGGAAACTGATTTTGATAAAAGGTGAGACACTGGAAAATGTTATTATGTTAATAACATTGGAAAATTTATTATATGAATATCTACATGACCGTCCAGAAATAAAATGTGAGTGTCTACAGGTACCCTCCTTTTTTGAAACTAATTATACAGCTGAAGTTGGTATTTATAACTTTGTACATTTCCCACATATCCCAAGCTTCCTTTGCCCTCAATCAGAATCTTGGTTATGATCTTTACCTTGTAGGATGACCCATACCTTTAGTCCTGAGAGAGCTGAAACTTTTGTAGACTTGCTTGTGTGAAGTTATTATACTCTTCCATTGAATTTATTCCTGGAAAGTCTTTATGAAGGCTCTTTAGGCTTCTATAGATTCTGGATATAATTCTTCCTGTCCTCTGTGAATAAACTACCTGCTTTCACTCCAGTTATAAGGATTGGTTACCCATAGCCAACATGATATATATTTTTTTAATGTCTTATTGACACAAAAAGTAGGGGCACCTGGGTGGTTCAGTCAGTTAAACATCCAGCTCTCAGTTTTAGCTCAGGTCATGATCTCAGCATTGTGAGACCAAATCCCACATTGGGCTCTGCACTGGCAACACAGAGCCTGCTTAGGATCCTCTCCCTCTCTCTCTGCCTCTCCCCTGTCCTCTCTCTCCCTCTCTCTAAATAAATAAACAAATAAATAAATAAACTTTAAAAAGTTTCAAAAAGTAGAAAACTACTCACATCAACTTCCAATTTAATGGAACCATTTTTGTGTGTTCATGTGAAAGTATTTATTCCTAGGATCTAAGACCCCGAAACAGCAGAATCCTCCATTCCAGGGACAGGAACTAAATCTTTTATAAGTGCATGGTTAGGTATAATGGTGAAAGCTACCAATCTCAAGTCTACCCCTGTTCCTGAACCCATGTATCCTGGCTTTAGGAGAAACAGAACTGTTTCTTGGTTGCTGATTCCAAGCCTATAACATCCTATAGGACAGCATTTCAACTTAGCAAGGTGTTAACACCCAACTAAAATTATAAATCAATTTTTAGTGAGCTAGTAAACCATTCTAAGTCCAATAGATTCTAAGTAATAGGGTACAGAATAACACTAGCACAACCCATAGATAGGTTCTTTTGTCAGAAGTAACCTAGTAGGGGTTAAAATCTAAATATGGAATAGTATGAGAGTGAACAAGGCATTTGGTAAGTGCCCAGATGGTGTTACTGGCAGAAAAATGGTGGGAAAAAAAGGGAGGGCAAATCCAATGCAGAGTAAGTCTCTATTTCAGTGAGCATAAATTACTGCTTCCTAGACAATTAAACTAGCCTGAGTAGCTGTCCTCCCTACCCAATTATGTTTATTTATTAGGGGATCAATGTTGGTTGTTTTGGAAAGCTGGGTACACAGAAGTGGCATTAGCCATTTCAGTCTTGGTAAAAAGACCACATCACTGAGACAGCCTAAACTCCATAACTTTCAGCATTGGTTTTGAGGAAAATGGCTGATTGACTCCAAAGCAGGTCAGTTTGGCCACTTAGTTACAGAAAACCTCTTTCTCATCCAGAGTATCGTAATGAGTTTTCATTTGAAAAACTCATTTCATTTGAAACTCCGCCCACCATCAGTCTGTGCACTTTCTGAGAGGTCCATCTACAAACCTCTTCCCCAAGTTTCTTTGCCAACTATTTTCCAATTTTGTTCCTTGTAAGTTCCTTAAAATCTAAACATCTAGTCGTGAATCAGTATACATTCATAAGTCAGGCCATCATTTCTTTCAGGGAACGTGGATCATGATATTCACCATTTGAAATTTTGCCCATTTTTAATATCTCCTTTCACTGTTGTTCTTCAGGTCGCCCTGGCGTAGCTATAGAGTATATTCCTGCTTGATGCCAATGCTTACTACAAAGCCAAAGTATTCTAGACTCGATGCTTACCCTCCTCGGTGAACTGACAAAAGAGAATTCCTCATGAGGGCATAGTTGTAGATTGAGAGACAAAGTGCTATGTAGCAGGAGTAAGTATCACATGTACATGAAACTTGACTTGCGCCTGTAGGTCCTGTTAAACCCATTGAGGAGTCTATCACTTCCATTTGAACCAGGAATGCTAGTGTGTATACCAAATGAATGTAATGAGTTGTTTCACATGATACCTATGGGCATCTCAGTTGGAATGGTCTAGAGGCAACTATAAGAAGCAGTAGTTATAGAACAGCAGACATAGAACTAGATATAGAATAGCAGCTGCTACTGGATTTATCTTACAATAAACCACTACAATTCTCCAAGAATTATCTATCAAGACTGGAGGAAGGTTATATAGGGATGTGATAGAAATCACTGTTCTGAATTTTTCCAGTCCTTGATGGAGGTACTAAGTTCTGAAGTTCCTAAAAAAATGTAACATTGCTTTTGTTTTTTTCATTTTTATGGGGATTATGATCTCCCATGGCTTTCACTTGGCTGTTTCTACCTTAATAGGCCTCACTTCATAGGTTAAGTAACTAATATAGAGATTCTGCCAGTTGCTGATGATATCTATTCTAATAATAAATTAAAGAATTGAGGGAATACCCACAGGATGTGTTCACAAGCCCTGATCCTGTCATGCTATGTATTCAAGCCCAAACTCCATTTGTCACTGACCCCTCTTTTCCCCATAAAGATCTCCTCTGTCCAGAGGAACACTATTATGTTATAGGCCCCAGGAATTGGGGCCTGCCCACAAAATCCTCAGTGCACAGTTATAATCATGTGCAGGTCCTTTAGAGGAATGCTAACAGCAGTATTTATAATGACCCATATAATGTATGTAATGGGCATTGTGCATGCTCCACACAAATCTACTCTGATATTTTACCATTTTTGTAAATGTCCTGGGTCTATAAGTCTTCTTCTAGAAACTGCCTGTGGACTAATGGAGCCGCTTTCAGTCTACAGGTGCAGAGAAGCAAAGTAGCTGGAAGTATACTCCTGGAGCCTTAAGGTGGCCATTAGCCCATGTCTATGGGTACAAACACATAGGTCCAATTTATGCTCCAGAGATTCCTCAGCATCAAGCTGAGGATAAGATGTTGCCTGAAATTGCACCTGATTTGGCTTTGCCTTTTCCCAGTCCAGCCTCCCTCACTCCCTTCCTGGCTTTTCTTGGAAGCACTTTATGTATGTATGTATGTATGTATGTATGTATGTATGTATGTATTTAATGTTTATTTATTTATTTTGAGAAAGAGTAGGGGCAGAGAGAGAAGGAGAGAATCCCAAGCAGGCTGTACTCTCAGCACTGAGCCCAGTGCAGGCCTTGATCTTATGAAGTGAACCATGAGATCATGACTTAAGCCAAAATCAAGAGTGGGACGCTTAACTGACTGGGCCATCCAGGTGTCCTGGAAGCACATTTTAAATACACCACTTGCACAAGGATCTCCCCTTTAGAGTCTGCTTCTAAGGAACCCAGTCCAAGACTATTTCATCCCAGGGTTCATCCTAAAGAATTCCCGGCCTCTTCTTCAAGAGGTTCTGTGCTGTAAATTGACTCATGGAGCCATGACATTAAAGCTCAATCCTGGAATCTGTTTTCTAGGTGGAGTTATCGCTGTAGTTTGTTTATTTGTTTTGTTTTGCTTATACAGATAAAGTGGGGCCTTAGTGGGTGTACAACTTTTTCAAACCCAGGGATCCCTAATCAATCAGCAAGACAAAGTGGTGTGTGGCAATTGACTTTGCTTATTACTACATTGGTTAATTGCTGCTAATGAAGCACATACTAATGGCAGCATCTCCCACCATTGTTTTCAGCCTGCAGAGAATAGACACTGCATGCTTTTAAAGATGGTTGTGTGTATTTGTCTGTTTTTATCCCAAATTTTCCTTTTTCTAAACCTATATCTAAAACTTTGCCTCAATATATAAATTATATTCCATTTGTTCTGGTTCAGAACCTCAGAATCCATTACTACGTATATTCCTGCAGGCACTTTCCAATATAAGTTGGCAAAATATTGCATTCTTTTTGGTGTATAGGTTTGTCATACCTGGATTTAATTTTTCAGTGGCCTCTTGGAGCATGCTGGACTCTGACATGAGTTATGGGTCTAGGGCATTGAAGCATATTGGGAATAGGTTATGAGGAAATGTATAGCACCTTGTAAGGTAACTACCCCAAACAAGGTGTTTACATAATTTTCAAGGAAGGCAGGAGCAGATCATTAAACTCTGGGGGGAAAGCTATTTCTTCTAGCGAGGGAGTTTAGTGACTTAGAGTACTCAAGTACTCAGAGTTTTCAGGGTTTTCCCATTTGCTCCAATTACACCTGAGATTCTAAAGTCTTAACTTTCAATAAAAGACATTGTACCATTTGAATTCAACTGACATAAAAAAGAAACCACAGGATTAGACCGTGCATTTAATTTTCAGTTTCATCAGCCCTACGGAGATGCGAGCTAATTTTAGGGTAATCATTTTATCACCCTGGCTTTTTGACTCTCTTGAACTGAGAATTTTAAACTTTAAGCTTGTCATTTCCTTTCTATGCTCAGCACATGTAGCAGTTGACTTACCTTCAAGCTTTTGCATTCTTCATGCCCATTATACTGTTCTAAGGCACAACTATTCACTCTTCTATTCCTTGCTTTAAATAATCACTTTTTTCCAGGTGACCAAGGGCACAGATGATAAAATAAGCAACTGTTTCATTACAGTATGCCCTGGATACCAGTATTCTTTTCTTTATGACTAACTGGATCCAACTTGCCAGATAATGGCACCCAGATATCCATTTCCTCAAGGGTTCCTTGCACTTCTGATACAAATTATTCTATTGTTAAGAATTTCAGTTGCAATCAACATTCATTCTGCTTAGTTTAAGCAGAAAAGACATTTATTAAAGATACTAGACAGTTTATTCAGTCTTGAGAGGGCTATGGGAAGAGACAACTAGAGAATTACCCATAGTGTGTTGCCAACTTCTGAAATGCTTTGAAAGCAGTTCCAAGGGAGAAGCTGACTTTGACACTAACAACTGCATAACTACCAGAAAAAAAAAAAAAAAAAAAAAAGGATGTTTTCCAGAGCCTATCCTTAGTTAATCACTTCCAAATTGAAGATCCATGTGAGTGCAAATGATTGATAGAAACTGTTTCCCCTGGCTGTAATCCTAGGCACAAGGGAAGCTAGAAAATGCAGATTTTAAACTATATTTTGGGAAAGGCAGAATTCAAAAATATCAGGGCACAGGCGGGGGTCCAAAGCATTTTGTGCAGCCAAAATTGACAAATATATACTGTATATGGCTACTCTGTTTAAATTACCTTAATAAAATTTGTGAAAATATTTCAATAATTATACCTACTTTTGTCTCATCTATTTATAATACAAAAATGACTCTTGTAATACTTTCAGCAAAGCAATGGTAACTACGGTTTTACTCCGAATGTCTAGGTTCAAGATGCATTATTAAAACAACACCCCCAAATTATAAATTCTGCACATGTTATTGGAGTTCAGGTATATCATTCTAGTTTTTCAAAGCTTATATGTTATGGAAATTCTTAGGTGACAGTCCACCAAATTTACCATTATTTTTATCTGTTCATTTGATTTATCAATATAAGATGTACATTTCTTCATTAAGATATGAGAGGATATACATATTTTCTGAGCATGGCTTATTTGATTAGGTTTATAGGGAAATAAACATGATCAGAAAATTTGTGCATTCTATCTGCATATATATATATAATATATACATATATATTATATATATATAATCTCCATAAATGGAAAAACCCAAAATCACAGTTTTGTATTTGGTAAAACATAATAATTATTATTGAACAATCCTACAAAATATCTCAAGATTTAAATTAAAAAATAATTTGCTTAAGACTCAGTACTAGACCTTCTTTTCTCCATTCTTTCTCCCTAAGTAATCTTATACATGCATAGCCACTTAAATACGATCTTCACACTGATCACTTCCAGATTTATATATGCGTTCCAGAATTCTAAGCCTCAAAACCATATGTCCAATCAGATGTGTTTAAAAGTACAAGTTCAACATATTAAAACTCACATTCTTTCCTTCTACTCTTGGTCTTTTTGTGTTTGCTACCTCAATAGGTATTGCAGCTTCTGCTTTTGGTACCTTGGAACCCTAAGACCAACATGGTATGACACTCTCTGGGATGAAAAACCACACGCGAAGAGAGTCCTAACCTTGCCAGCTGTGCCAGCTCTCCTCGCTGAGAGTCTAGATGCATGAAAAGGCCATCTTCGACCATCCCATCCCAACAAAAGCAATAAACAAATGTTTGTCTCAAGACTGACTTCTGGGAGAACCTACATTAAGATACCTACTTAAGATCTCCTCCTCCATCACACTCCAACTCCATTTTAATCTCAAAGTCTTTCAATATTACACTCTAAATATCTCTTGAATCCTTTTACATTTCTTTTATTTTCAACCTATCTATGTTGTATTTGGAGTGAATTTCTTACAGACATCATATTGTTGGATTATGTTATTTCTTGTCATTGTTCTTATTCTAGTCTTCCAATGTCTAATTTTTAACTGGTATATTTAGACCATTCATATTTATGTAACTTTTAATATGTTAGAGATTAAGTGTTCTATTTTATTTGCTGTCTGCTTTTTTAAAAATTCCTCTGTTTTCCTTCATTATCATTTTGTGAGTTACCTAAACATTTTTGAGAATTCCATCTTGATTTACTTATAGTCTTCATTAACATATTGGTTTGTATAATTTCTTAGTTATTAATTTAGATGTTATATACATACATGACTTATCATAGTCTACTGTTATTGAAATTTTAGCACTTTGAGTAAAATGTAGACTTCCATTTATGTCTCTTTACCCTCCCCACTTTTAAAATATTATCTGGGGTATGTGGATGGCTTCTCTCTCTTTCTCTCTCCTTCCTTCTCTCTACCTCTCCTGTTCATGCTGTCTCTGTCTCTCTCAAAATAAATAAATGAACTTCAGAAAATTTAAATATAATTATCTTAAATATTTCCTCTATAGTCCTTTAATACTACATCAAATAGTGGTATAATTTTTGCTTTCACCATCAAATATGATTTAGGAAACTCATGAGAAGTGATATAGTCTATTACATTGATCCTTAGTTTTACCCATTCTGGTATTCTTTCTGTTCTGAAGTTTCAAGTTTTCTTCTGTTATAATGTCCTTTCTTTTTAGAAAACTTCATTTAGTTGTTTTTTAAGGGTTGATTTCTTGGAAACAAATTCTGTTCTTCCTCTTTCTTTTTGTCTGAGAATGTCCATATTCTCCCTGCATTCCTGAATGATGTTTTGAACACATATACAATTCTCTTTTTGTTATCTTGCCCTGTTATTCGCTTTACTCAGGTATAATTGACAAAGAAAAGTGTAATGTATTTAAAGCAAGCAATATAATGATTTGATAGAGGTATACATTGTGAAAGAACTTCTGCAATTGATCTATAATTCTCAATTGAAAGAAAACTATCAATACTTTTAAAAAATGGTGTACTATTTCCTTCTGGCCTCTCTGGTTTCTGATGAAAAATCAACTGTTATTTGACGTTTCTCCCTTAAGATGTTGTTTCTCTCTATATGCTTTCAAGATATTTTCTTTACCTTTACTTTGCAGAAGTTTAATTATATTGTGTCTTGCTACAAAATTCTTTCATTTTATCTAACTTGGGATTCAGCCTCTTGAATCTGTAGGTTTATGTCTTTTGCCAAATTTTAGAAATTTTCAGCCATTATTTCTTTATATACTTTTTCAGTCTTGCTGTCTCTCTTTTTTTTTTTTGAACTCTGGTGATAAATATAATGGCTCCTTTTTATTGTCCCATCAGTCTCTGAAACTTTGTTTATTTTGCTCACTTATTAATTTAATCTATTAATTTTATTATTTATTTATTTGCTTGCAGTCTCTCTTCTCTTTGTTGTTCACATCATATAAATTCTATTGCTTTGTGCTTATCTACTGATTCTATCCTCTGTCATCTCTATTATTGAGCTCATCAAGCACATTTTTATTTTTTATGCTGTATTTTTTCTATTTTTATGCTGTATTTTTATGCTCTATTTAATCTTCATCTGCTTACTGTTTAAAATTTTTTTTATTTTTTAAAATTTATTTTGAGAGAGAGAGAGCAGGCAGGAGAAAGAGAAACTCAATCAGGCTCTGTACCGTTTGCACAGAGTCCAACGCAGGGCTCAAACTCATGAACTGTGAGATTATACCTGAACTGAAATCAAGAGTCAGACTCTTAAACGACTGAGCCACCCAGTCACCCCTGGTTACTTTTTTATAACTTGTATTTCTTTGCTGATATTTTCTATCTTTTCGTTTGCTCCAACAAAATTGATAATGACATTTTGAAACATTTTTATAACAGTTTCTTTAAAATTCTTGTCAGATAATTCTAACATCTGATTCTTCTCAGTATTGGAATCTGCTCATTATTTTTTTCTCATTCATATGATTTTCCTAGTATGTTGAGTGATTTTCTATTGTAAACTGCCCGTTTTGGTTATTCTGAGACTCTGTATCCTATTTAATCTTCTTTTAGAAGGCATCCTCTTAGGAAGGTATAGTCTAAGGTGGGTGTGTATGTTCAGCTTCTTGAAATGTGGAACACTAACTGACTGTGCCACTGACTGTGACTGTCAAGCCACAATTCTATATTTAATGAAAACATCTTTCAGAAATTAAAGGGAAATAAAGATAGTTTCCGATGGGGCACCTGAGTGGCTCAGTTGGTTAAGCATCCAGCTCTTGATTTTGGCTCAGGTCATGATCTCACAGTTTGTAAGTTCAAGCCTTGCATCCAGCTCTGTGCTGACAGCAGGACCCTGCGTGGGATTTTCTCTCTCCCTTCTCTTTCTGCCCTTCCCCTGCTTGTTCTCTCTCTCAAAAATAAATAGAATAAACATTTTAAAAAAGCCCCAAATGAAGGAAGGCTAAGATAATTCAAATATAGCCAACAGACTTGCTCTCAAAGAAGTGCTAAATGATAGAAGGGAAATGATACCAGAAGGAAGTGTTAAATATTTGAAATGAAAGAACTAAATCCATGAGAGAGTTACACAGTAGTTGGGGTGTGAGACAATAAGAGAGAGTTGATCCACTGGAAGCACAGGCCAGTCATCCAGAAGGTAAGGATATAGAACTATGAGAAAGGGGAATAGATTTAGGGTATGAGCTATTAGGCCTCCCAGCTAGGAATGCAGGCCATGAAGAGGGTGGAAAGTTACACAGAGATACAGGCCAGCAGGTTTGATGGTCAAGGACACAAAATGGCATCGGAGGCTGCATAGGAGTACATGTACCCCAATTTTCATAGCAGCACTCTCAACAATAGCGAAAACATGGAAAGAGCCTAAGTGTCCATCAAAAGACGAATGGATCAAGAAGATGTGGTTTATCTATACTATGGAATACTGCATGGCAATGAGAAAGAATGAAATCTGGCCATGTGTAGCAACATGGATGGAACTAGAGGGTGTTATGCTGAGCGAAATAAGTCAGGCAGAGAAAGACAGATACCATATGATGGCACGTATAGGAGGATTAGGAGGAACTTAACGGAAGACCAAGGGGGAGAAGAAGGGTGGAAATGGTGGGGGAAAGGAAGAGAGGCAAAACATGAAAGACTCTTGAATTCTGAGAACAAACTGAGGACTGATGGATGTGGGGGTGGGAGAGGTGGAGATGTGCATGGAGGAGGCCACTTGTTGGGATGAGCACTGGGTGTTATATGGAAACCAAGTTGACAATAAACTATTTGTAAAAAAAAATCAAATAAAATGTTGAAGCTTTTAAAAAAATGGCATCAGAGGCAATGTGGAGGTGGAGGGTAAGCCAGTGTTGTTGAGACATTGGTTACATTGAAAAAACAAACTAATTGAGCAAATAAACATATTGAGGATGATGGGAACCCCTTTCTCATGTTGAAGAACATATTAACAAACTCATAAGAGAAGAAAGCTAGAAATCCCTGAGGTATTGGATTACAATTGGGGGTGTCAATATGAACTCATTGTTTTTAATAATACATTTATGCAAATGAATATAAAGTAGTTATTGAAGCATAAATGTGTGTATGTTTATGTATGTGTACATATATTTCCTAGCTCTGTCTACTAAGAGAGGCTAGAAGGTATGACCCAGAAATAGCAAAGGGCTCTGGCAAGGTCCTGATCTTGGTTTCTGGTAACTGCCTTTCATTTCAAAGAACTAGAACTTCTTGGGGGAAATGATTGACTCTAGGGCTGAAGATGGAGGACAATATGAGCCTGGAATATCTTTTTGTGCCAAAAAACAAAAAACAAAAAAAAAACAACAAAAAACCCTCAATGATAGCAACACATCAAAAGGACCTAGATATAAGCTGAAAGGGGCTTACTGTCTGAGTATAGGAAATTCAAGCATCAGAATAAATAATAATAAAAGATTTCAACACTTCAGTTAAGTAGGAATCCATCACCCACAATCATAAGTTTTATAAGTAAGTAAGTAAGTAAGTAAGTAAATAAATAGGATATCTTCTCAGATAAAAGGGGAACATAATAGCTAACAGTGACCTTTGTTACCTTGTAGAGGAAATGTCTATTAGAGGGCAGACGTTAACAAAAACTTATAGAAAAGGTCTGAGGTCTCCAGATCTGAGATGAAATTCTTTTATACCTTAGACTTGAAGTTGGCAAAATGTGACAAATACGTTTGAGTTTTCACTCTTTAATATACACTAGTTCTTAAATTTTTAATTTTTTAAATGTTTATTTATTTTTGGGAGAGAGAAAGAGACAGAGCATGAATGGGGGGGGATGCAGAGAGAAAGAGGGGGGACACAGTCTTGAAGCAGGCTCCAGGCTCTGATCTGTCAGCACAGAGCCTGACACATTGCTCGAACTCACAAACTGTGAGATCATGACTGAGCCAAAGTCAGTTGCTTAACTGACTGAGCCACTTAGATACCCCAGTTCTTAAATTTTTAGATCAAAATTTTAAAACTAAACTTCAGGGCTTCTCTTAGATACTTGACTTTAGCCAGACTTAACTGCTTTGACTACCTTATGGCCTGTCTCCCGTCCTGATTCTCCATCACAACTAAACATTAGTACTGCTAGTTAAATATCCAGATCTTTTCTGCTCTTCCTGAATTCCTGAAAATCTATCACTGGTCTTTCCCTATACCAAGGATTTGGGACAAAAGCTAGCCGCCTTCAGATATGGACCCATTCACCTTGCTTTGTTTAGACAGCATGCCCTCTTACATTGGAAGCTACTTCTACTCATAAGTTCTGGACAAATGTTATCAGTCTATGATTACAGCCAAATAATAAGATACAATTTAAAGTTATCAACTCATTTCACTTTTTGTAAAACTAATTTGTTCTATCAGGAAGGAAAGAAATGGTGGAAAATCTATTGAGACCATTAAAAGCATTTTTTGGCAAGACCTCACTCTTGTGTCCTAGTCATATACAGCTATGATTCTGGAGGGTCTTGTCTTGCCTTTTTCCTTTCCTTTCCTTTTCTTTTCTTTTCTTTTCTTTTCTTTTCTTTTCTTTTCTTTTCTTTTCTTTTCTTTTCTTTTCTTTTCTTTTCTTTTTTCTCTTCTCTTCTTTCCTCTCCTCTCCTCTCCTCTCCTCTCCTCTCCTCTCCTCTCCTCTCCTCTCTTCTCCTCTCTCTCTGATCAGATACAAAGGAGCCAGGTCTCTACTTCCTTACATTTCTAGCTTCCAAGAAACAGTTTTGAACCTTAAATCCATCTCTGCCATTGTAACCAGCAATTTTTTGCAACTACTATGAAAGGCAGTCTTAGAAAATTATGGTCAATCTTTTTAGCATTTCTTGTAGTCCTAAGGATTCACACAAAACATAAACATTTGACACCTGAACAACGCAAGGGTTAGGGATACAGATACCCCTCATCCTACAGTTGAAAATCCACATATAGTTCTTTACTCCTCCAAAACTCAATAGTCTGCTGTTGACCAGAAGCCTTACTGATGACATATACACTAGTTAAGACATATTTTGTATGTTACATGTATTATATACTGTATTCTTATAATAAAGTATCCTAGAGAAAAGAAAATGTTATTAAGAAAATAATAAGGAGGTGTGCCTGGGTGGCTCAGTTGGTTAAGTATCTGACTTTTGATATCAGCTCAGGTCATAAGCTCAGTGTCCTGGAATTGAGCCTTGAGTTGGGCTGTACACTGAAGTGTGGATCCTGCTAGGGATTCTCTTTCTCTCTCTCTCTCTCTTACTCTCTCACTCTCTCCCTGTACCCCTCTCTCTTGTTCACATTCACTTTATCTCTCTAAAAAAATCATAAGGAAAATAAAATACATTTACAGTACTGTACTATAAAATTCCATTATCAGTGGACGCATGCAGTTCAAACCAGTGTTATTCAGGAGTCACTGAGTTAGATTAAAGCCCTGATTTCTCAAAGAGGTGTATATACAAAGGGGAGATGAGAGAAACATTAAAGGGCAAAAATAAATTTTTTAAATTGCTATTTGAATTTATTTTTAATTAATTTATTAATTTAAACTTTTTTATTTTGAAATAATTATAAATTCACAGAGAATTGTAAAAATCATATTGGGAGGTCCCATGTAGCATTCACCCCATTTTCCCCAAAGATTAAATCTTATGTAACTGTAGTACAATATCAAAACAAGAAAACTGATATTTAAAGAAACATATTTACCATACAATCCAGCAACTGAAGTGGAAATCTGTACATGAATGTCCATAGCAACTTTATTTGTTTATTTTTTAAACAAACTGCCAAACTCTCTTCCAGATTGGGTGGGTCATTGTACTTTTCCATCAATGGTGTATGAGAAATCCAGTTTCTTTGTATCTTTTTCAGCATTTGCATTGCTTCCCCCCCCCGCCTTTTTTTTTTTATCATAGCCATTCTAATATGTGTATACTGATATCTGTGTTCTTAATTTTCATTTTCTAATGGCTAGAAATGTTGACAATCTTCCATGTGTTTATTTACTGTCTGTATAGCCTTTCTTGTGAAGTGTCTCATAACCACTTTTTTCCAATAGATTTTTGCTTTTTACTGTTGAATTTGAGAGGTTTTTTTTCTAAATACACATCCTAGATTTTAGTCCTTTGTTAGTTTGTTTGCCAATATTTTCTCCTAGTCCAATTTGTCTTTTCATCCTCTTAACATGGTTTTTTTCCTTAAAAGCATTTTTAATTTTGATGAAGCCCTATTTATTGCTTTTTCTGTTATAGACCATTGCTATGGACTGAATATATACTCCCCCCACTCCCAAATTAGTATGTTGCAGCTTCATCTCCAAGGTGATGTTATTTGGAGATGGGGACCTGGAAGGTAATTACACTGTGGAGTGGAGCCCTGATGGATGAGATTAGTGTCTAGCTAAGAAGAAATACCAGAGAGCTGACCCTCTGCTGATACAAGGAGGATATGGCCGTCTGCAAAGTCCCTTACCAGAAGCTGACTATGTTGGCACCCTGATTTGGGGTTTTCCTGCCTCCAGAACTGTAACTAATGAATTTGTTGTTCAAGCCGCCCAGTCTATGGTATTCCGTTATGGCACCCTGAAATGACTGAGACATTCGTGCTTTTGATGTCATGTCTAAGAACTTTTTTAAATTATGGATTTAATTTCCTTAATAGTTACAGAGTGATTCATTTACCTGTTCTATTGAGTGAGTTGTGGCATTTGTGCTTTTTGAAAAATTGCTTCATTTCAGATAAGTTGTCAGATTTATGTGTGTAGAGTTCTTATTCACTTATCATTTTGATTTCTGCAGGATCTATAGTGATATATCCTGCTTCATTCCTGATATTAGAAATTTGTGGCTTCTCTTGATTCTTTGACAGTTTTACTAGAGGTTTTTTTTTTCTTTTTTTAAATTTATTTTTAATGTTTTATATATTTTTGAGACAGAGAGAGAGAGAGAGAGAGAGAATGAGAATGAGGAGGTGAGGGGCAGAGAGAGAGGGAGATACGGAATCCAAAGCAGGCTCCAGGCTCTGAGCTCACAGCACAGACCCTGATGCTGGGCTCAAACTCACAAACCATAAGATCATGACCTGAGCCAATATTCTACTGAACCACCCAGATGCCCCCCCCACCTTTTCTGTTTTCATTTTTATTGATATTTTTAAAGAGGTGAATTTCTGTTTCATTGATTTTCTCTATTTTTCTGTTTTAAATTTTATTAATTTTTGCTCTTTATTATTTCCTTCCTTCTGCATGCTTTGGGTTTGTTTTCTTCTTTTTCTAGGTTCTTGAGGTGGGAACTTAGATCATTAATTTGCAATTTTCCTCTTTCCTATTGTATGCCTTTAGTGTTATAAATTTCTCTCAGCATTGGTTTAACTGCCTCCCATAATTCAATGTTATTGACTGATGGTGGTGTTGATTTCTTCCATATACTTGCTGATTTTCTATCTCGTTGTTCTCTCATTTGTTAAGAGGGGGGTATTGTCATCTCCACCTCTAAGTGTGAATTTGTCCGTTTCTCCTTTCACGGCTACCAGTCGTTTTCCCCATCCACACACTCACTTTGCAGTTCTGATATTTGGAGCATGTACATTTGGGATTTCAGTGGTTTCTTGGGTGATTGAACCTTTTATCATTACGTAATGT
This sequence comes from Hyaena hyaena, assembly GCF_003009895.1. Taxonomy (NCBI): domain Eukaryota; kingdom Metazoa; phylum Chordata; class Mammalia; order Carnivora; family Hyaenidae; genus Hyaena; species Hyaena hyaena. Next base: position 22,138 of record NW_024082567.1, on the reverse strand, counting down.
CCTCCTCTGTCCTTAGCAGTTTTCTTCAATAAACTCTACTTCATTTCATATTAGTATAGGCACTTTATTTTCATTAATGTTTACATGGTATATCTTTCTATACTGATATATTTGAAGTGAGATTTTGCAGACAGCCTAGATTGGGTCATGATTCTTAATCTACCCTGCCAATGTTTATCTTTTAATTAGTATATTTAGGACATCTACATTTAGTGTAATTATTGATACGTTAGGGTTTATATCTGCTATTTTATTTGTTTTTAGTTTGTTCTGTCTATTTTTCTTTTATGTTTATTATTTCTGCCTTCCTGTCTGTTATTTAAACATCTTTTAATAAGTTTGTTTTGATTTATCTGTGGTGAGTTTGAGTGTCTTTGTATAGATTTATTTTAATAGCTGCATTATATTTTATATTATGTATTTATAACATTATGGTATACTAGTATCAACATTTTACCCATTTGAGTGAAGTATAGTAACCTTATTCCCCCTTAAGTCTCTTTGCCTTCCATCATTTTAATTATCTTAACTATTTCCTCTATATAGACCAAGAGTGATATCATACAATGTTATAATTGTTTTTTTCTGCTATTAAATCTAACTTTAAAAACTAAAGAGAAGGAAAGTCTATTGTATTTATCTGTGTATTTATTTTCCCATAGTTCTTTCTTCCTTGTTTATGTTCCAAGTTTCCTTTTTTTAATCATTTCCTTTCTGTTTCAATTGCCTTAGTCATTTTTCCTTAGTCATTCTTTCAGAGTACGTCTGGGGACAACACATTCACTTTAGTTCCCTTTTATCTGAAAATGTCTTAATTTTCCCTTTATTCCTAAAGGATATTTTTATTGGATATAGAATTCTGTGTTGACAGGTCTTTACCTTCAATACTTAAACAACATTATGGCTCTTCCTTCTAGCCTCCATGATTTCTGAAGAGAAATCCACTGTTATTTGAATTGTTATTCTCTAGAGATGAGGTGATATCTGCTGATTTTCTTTTCTTATTGAAGTTTGGATTTCCTTGTTCTTGTTTTGACAGCGATTTTTAATTGTAATCTGGAAATTTTGGATACTCTGTTACTTTAACTTTGTTAAATCCCTTGTTTCCACAGGTCTTCTCTAACACTGTGCAAGTGAAAAGGAGGTGCATCTAAATACTGTCAGGTAGAGATGGAAGTCCAATTCCTCTGTCAGTCTCTGTTGTCACTCCAGTGAGCAGAGTCACCTCATTGCTGTGAAGGTGTTGAACTTCTGGTTCCCCAACAGGCCTCTGCTGACACCATCTAGCAGTAGGGGAAGGGATGCCTCATTATCACTCAAAAGAGTGGAAGTCTAGGTTTATCATGTTCTGGCTACTGATAGGAGACTGTTAACACCTGAAAGATTTGGAAGCCCAGGCTCCCTACTTGACTTCTCTGATATCATCCCAGGGCAGAGTGGTGTGTGTGTGTGTGTGTGTGTGTGTGTGTGTGTGTGTGTGAGTGAGTGAGGGGCGTGCCAATTATAGCAGGGTGATAAGGAGTAAATCTAGGCTTCCCTTGTAGCCTCTGATGATGTGTGTAGGTCCAGTTTTTCCCATGGTGTTAGGCTGGAGTAGGGCAGTTATTGTCTCAAAATATTCTGTCTTACTAGGTTTCCCCTCTCCTGGTCCTTTGGCTGGACAAAGCAGATATTTTTTAGTGCTTTTTGTTTGCATTTATTAGTGTTTCTAGATTGTAGGCTTCTCTAACACCCAGTGTAGGCATGTGAGGCAAAAAGAAAACATAGAGAACTTCCTTCTCTGTTATTCCTTGGGTCTCAAAGTCTGTAGCTAATTTCTTCTCTTCTCTTCTCCGAGTCGTCTCCCTGTATTTCAGAGTTTTTAGTTGTACTTAGCAGTAGGAATAGGGACAAGTATATCTACTACATGTTATCCAGAACTGGAAGCCCTATAAATGCCCTTTTAAATGTTTCTTTTTGTATATGTTTTATACCAGTCATATAACATTAATATAATAATACATACATTAAATTACAAAAAAACCCATACAAACATATATGTCAAAATGCTCAATTTTATTATTTTTTTTATAATGGGGTGCATACTCAAATGCAGATTGCAGACCACTGGTGTAATCACAACAGTGTAAACTCATTTCTTGGATTGCCACTTCTACTAACTTGTGTGATTTGGAGCATTTTCTTTTTCACCTCTAGCATGAAACAATTTAGTAAGATGATCTTTAATAACACATCTACCTCTAATATTCGGCAAATAATAACAGGTAGTATTCCTTCCAAAATATAAAATACCTCATGAAAATTGTTTCCTTTACTTATGGTTTCTTTAAAGCATTTTTTAAATCCTGAAAAAATATTCATTCCCTCAAGCGTAAAATTTTATCCAATTTGTAATATAATAACTTAATCAAGATTGATCTCATAAATCTAATTGTTACTAAAAAACAGCAAAATAGATTTGATTAAAAAGAGTCTATTCTAATTTTCAGTGAATTGTTAAGTTCAGGGTTGCATTATCTTATTAAGTAATTTAGTATTTTTCCTTGACATTTTTCAGTAATACACTCCTCTCCCACACTTTTTGGATGGAACTAAAAAGGTCAAAAATTGGCAAGAGAGGCTATTGTACTCTGTGCCTACTGGTCTAAAAAAATAGACCATTGTCTTTTGTGCTCTGTATGTATACATAAAATATGTTCACTCTGCCCTAGCACATTATATGCTACTATCTTGGTTTGCTAAGTGCTGCCATAACAAAATATTACAGACTAGGTGGCTTAAGTCACAGAAATTTACTTTCTCCTCGTTCTGGAGACTGGAAGCCCCCCACAGCCATCCTGGCAGGATTGGTTTCTCTTAAGGCATCCTTGGCTTGCAGATGCCTGTGTCCCTGGTGCCTTTTCCCATGATCATCTCTCTGGGCATGCATGCCTCTAGTGGCTTTCCATGTTCTTTTTATTTCCTCTTATTAGGATACCATTCAGATTGGATTAGGGCCCACCCTAACAGCCTCTTTTTAACTTAACGGCCCCATCTCCAAATACAGCCACCTTCTGGGGTACTGGCGGGTTAAGGCTTCAACATATGATTTTTTTAAAGTTTATTTTGAGAGCGGGGGCAGGGAGGGAGGAACAGAGAGAAAACAAGTGTGGGAGAGGCAGAAACTTAGGGAGAGAGAGAATCCCAGGCAGACTCCACATCTAATGCAGGGCTCGATCTCACAAACCATGAGATTATGACCTGCACTGAAATCAAGAGTCTGACTGAGCTACCCAAGTGCCCCAACATATGAGTTTTGGTAGGGACATAATTAAGTCCCTAATAGCCACATTTACCATTCTGCTTTAAAAAAATAAATACTATGAGTTAAGATTTTGAGATGAGTCTGAGAAGAACTGTTTTACAATAACCATAGCTTTAGTTTGGGTAATACAGTGCAATGGAGTGTGTGTGTGTGTGTGTGTGTGTGTGTGTGTGTTGTGTGTGTGTGTGATACTTGTTCAAAAGCAGCTAGCCATCCCCAGGTTGTTTCAAGGCTGCAGGCTGCCAAAGTGCTTCACAGATATCCAGTTTAACAGTACCTGAGTTGGGGCACCTGGGTGGCTCAGTCGGTTAAACACCGACTTTGGCTTTGGTCATGATCTCACGGTTTGTGGGTTTGAGCCCCTCATGTGTTTGAGCCCCTCGTGGGCCCATGTGCCGACAGCCAGCTCAGAGCCTGGAGCCTGCTTCAGATTCTGTGTTTCCCTGTCTCTCTGACCCTCCCCTGCTCACGCGCTCACTCTCTCTCTCTCTCAGAAATAAATAAAACATTAAAAAAAAAATCCAACAACCAAGAACAGTACCTAAGAGTACAGATCAGTTAGAGATATTATACTGACATAATCTGGGGACAAACCAAGCGAATTTTCTAGGCAAAATAGAATAGTGTTGTTTAATTAAGTTTTAAACTAAAACTTGGATTATTTAATCAGTGTGTCATTACTCAATAATCTATGACTTTATAGTTATTGATTCATTATATTGTATACCTGAAACTAATGTTACATGGTGTGTCAACCGTACTTTAATAAAAAATACAAAAAATAAAAGTAAAAGTAATCTATAACTAAGTTTGAGTATTAGAATCAGTTTATTAAAGTAGAAAGTTTTCATTTAACATAACTTACTAGATTATAAACATTTTAAATGTCCTTTATCCATCTGCTTTTGAACCATGTGCTTATCAGTTTTGAAGTACTATACTTTAACATTAAGAAAATTAGATTGGCACTTATATTTCTAGCCAATTAACAAAAAGTATGGTTGGAAAGTAGCAAAGCAAATACTTTACAATTTCACTTGTCAGTGATATTTCATGAAGTTAATTAATTTCTGTCATAATAAAATACAGTAAAAGTATATGTATATATTTATATTCTATTACTTTCCAAATATAGCATACATCACTGTTTTGATTTCTGACAGCAGAGCTGATGTTCTCCTGAGGTGTCAAATTTGATTTGAATATTCAATTTAAAAAACCTGTAAAATGTCTTGCTACTTTAAAAAATGAGTTTTTAGATTTTATGTCAGCTAAATGTATTTCACCATCATGAGTTCTTTGAAATTTTGTGCATCTTATAAATTATTCCATTTTAATATCCTCTATATAGAATCCTTGTTAGCAGAGTCAATCCCTCCTACAATTTATTAGTCTTATTTGTATTTTTTTCTTGTAACTACATTTCTAAATCTTTCAGTTTATGAATATATTTTCTGCCCAAGAATTAGTGCTTAATTCACATTAAAAAAATTGTCACCCTCCCAGAAAAAGAAAGTATATGTTCAATTATAGGGACTCAGAAACTATATTCTAGAATATTCTACAGCCATCACAAATGTTGCTGAAAAATATTTAAGGATTCTAGAATAATACTTGGTATATTAAATTTAAAAATCAGATTAACAACAATATTTTTAATATGATTCCACTTAATTTTAACTCTGAGTTAGATTTATAAATAATTTTTTAACTTACATTTTTGTTTTCTCCTAATATTTTTAAAATTAATATGTATTACTTTTATAGTCAGGAAAATAACAATACATATTATTCCACGCTGAGGTGGTTGATTTTTGGAAAGCCATTAGATTATGTTATCTATTTGTTTTTTGGAAGAGTTTTATTTTTTTATTTTTTACTTTTTTAAATGTTTTATTTATTCCTGAGAGAGAGAGAGAGAGAGACAGCATGAGTAGGGGAGGGTCAGAGAGAGAGGGAGATACAGAATCTGAAACAGGCTCCAGGCTCTTAGCTGGCTGTCAGCAGAGAGCCTATTGCGGGGCTCTAACCTGCAAACCACGAGATCATCACCTGAGCCAAAATCGGAGGCTTAACCGACTGAGCTACTCAGGCGCCCCTGGAAGCGTTTTAAACTCAAGTCATTGACTCATTCAGTAAGCAGTTATTGAACTATTACCAAGTATCAGCATCTATTCTATATCAGGTATGGTTCTGGAGACACTTGAGAAGGGATATGTGGACATGGTTATAAAATGGTTCCTACAGGTATAGGGTGCAAGCAAAATCAATACTATGTTATGGGTGCTAGGGTAACAGTCCTAAGAAATTCCTGTAAGTGTATCTGCACAGAGTAGCTAACTATGTCAATCTGTGTGGGTCTGACTAGATCACAAGAATAGAATTTGTCTGAATCTCATTAACTGAGACCTACAAGGAAATGTCTATCGGGAGGCACCTGGGATAGCTCAGTCAGTTAGGCATCTGACTTCAGCTCAGGTCATGATCTCACAGTTCATGGGTTCGAGCCATGTGTCCGGCTCTGTGCTGACAGCTCAGATCTTGGAGACTGCTTCGGATTCTGTGTCTCCCTCTGTCTCTGCCTCTCCCCTGCTTGTACTCTGTCTCTGTCTCTCTCAAAAATAAATAAACATTTAAAAAAAGAAGAAGAAGAAAGGAACTGCCTGTCTGAATTAGAGTTGGTCTCTGTAACTTGGGCTTTTGAATAGGGTCTATATAATAGACTACTACCTTTTACTGTTTATAAATTTTTAATCTTCAAAGTGTAGTTGAACAGTTTATTCCAAAAGCACATTAATAAGCATTTATTCTGTACTGGTACTGAGGGATAGAAGGTAAATAAAACAAAGAGTCTTGCTCTCAGGAAATTTAGAGTGTAAATCAAGAGTTTTTCCATATCTTGTGTAATATGGACACCTGTGATAATTTCATCTAAAATTTTGTTTAAAATCTGATAATATTGAAATAAGTTTGAAATTTTTTTAATGTTTATTTATTTTTGAGGGAGAGTGAGAGAGCAAGGGAGGGACAGATTGAGAGAGAGAGAGAGAGAGAGAAAGAGAGAGAGGAAGACACAGAATGTGAAGCAGGTTCCAGGCTCTGAGCTGTCGGCACAGAACCTGACATGGGGTTGAACTCACGAACTGCAGGATCATGACCTGAGCGGAAGTCGGAGGCTTAATGACCTGAGCCACGCAAGTGTCCCTGAAATCATTATTATACTATATGTTAACTAACTTGGGTTTAAATAAAATTAATAATAATAATTAAATTAAAAAATAAAATCAGATGATAAGAATTAGGTATTCCTAATTTCATGGTTTTCATTCTTTTGTTTGGCCTGTGAAGAAGGTTAAAGTTAAATGTTACAGCAGAAATCATGGATATTAGCTAAAATGTTTGTGCTACTTATTTATATTTATTTTTCCATTCATTAAAATAGTTTGTTTTTTGGAAGGACACAGATGAAACATCATTAATTAAAATTATATAAATACTTTTTATCACCTAATTATGAAGTATTTAATATACTATATAAAAATAAAGAAATGTATTTGATAAATAAAGGTTAAGATGACTCTTCCTCACTGATGATTTAAATTGTTTATTTCTCCCAAGCAAGTAAAATTTATTTCAATAACTAAATTTTTAAAAAGTTCAACTTGTGAGGCACCTGGTGGTTTAGCCATTAAGCATCCAACTTCACCTCAGGTTATGATCTCACACCTCTGCTGAGTTTGAGCCTGGCATCAGCTTCCAGCTCTCTGCCATCTGCACAGAGCCCACATTGAATCCTCTGTCCCCAATCTTTCTCTGCCCCTCCCCCATTCATTCTCTTAAAAAAAAAGTTCAACTTGTAAGGTCAAATATAGATGGCTATGTATTGAAATAAAGACAAAACAAAGATGTATTGGATAGTCATAGGATAGCTGTTGCATGGACAAACTAACAAGAATTTAAATCCCATTATCTACACTTGTCGACTTTGGCATTCAACCAGAGAAGCAAAGAGCAAAGGTTAAGGAATTCTAGAATGTTCTTTCATCCAAAAGAATATGTACATAATTTTTTTCTTAAGTACATTCTTAAGCAAATCTAAAATTTAATGATTCTTCATTTTTCAGTCTATGAGGACTTCAGTTTTCCTAGGCAGTCTGGTTGACTGAACAAAACAAAATAAATTATTTAAAGTACATATATCATATAAATATATGCAATTTATATATTTAAAATAAAAAGGTAATATTAATCAAGAAGTAAATATTCTACTTAACGCTGAGACAGAGATTTTTAGTTTGAATACATGTGAGATCAAGTTTGTAAATAATTAAATTTAAAGATACTAAAATATGGGAAAGTTTACTGTGGTTGCAACAATATGACTTTTTAGGTTTGTATGTTTAAGGATAAGAATAAAGAAAATACAGCATGATGATTAGATAAAATATAGCTTCAATTCCATAAATATGACCTCATTTTAATTATGCATCTTTTCATCCTGGTGCCATACAAATTTTACAGTAATATGTGGATTTTAGAAATAATGCCATTTAAAATTTTTCTAAGCCAAGTAAAGCAAATTATTTTTTCTTAAAGTATTAAAACTATTTTTCCTGGTTGTGTGTGTCACTAAGAAGTAAATCTGCCAGATTCTTTCCCTTAAAAATTTCATTTTCCAAATCAAGCATCAGAAACCACACACAAGAAATTTCAGCTCAAAAAAATTTTTTTCCAGGAAGGAACCCAAAAAGTAACTTTGGATTAATGGAACCTCGTTTATTCTTTCTTATTAATTTTTCAAAATTTAGTCAGTGCTTTATAAAATATACTCAATAAAATAATGTTGAATCTCACAGAATGGTATGTACGAAGAATATTAGGTTATGGAATATTATCAACTAATGGAATGTGTTTGATAGTCATAGCTGGAACATGTTAGGCTATGACAACAAATAAAATCCAATAAGAAGGGAGGAAAAGTTTGCATCCTGGAACCAATGGGCCTTGAAACCAGGATTAGAAGAATTGCATTTTTATAAAAAGAAATGTGCTGCTGTTGCTGTTAATGTTTTCTGAATTTGAATGTTGGATTGACCTAATAAAAGCTGATGTGCACAATTAAAATTGGCAACTGTAAACAATAGCCTTTGAGTATATTAAAGTTCAAGAAAAAAGTGTTTTATTCTGTTTTCTGTGGGGAACGTGAGTAAAGTTTATACGTTGGAGTCAGCAGACTTTAGTTATTAGAACATCAGAGTCAAAGTTATTATTTTCCCTGAAGGAATGATGTTCAGCAAATCAAGTCTAGCAACAGCAACAAAATATGGCATAACAGAACTGTAAATGTAGGTATTTTGCATGTGTGCAAAATAAAGGCTTCATATTTTGCACAATATATTTTATTTATTTATTTATTTTGAGAGAGAGAGAGACTGAGACAGAGACAGAGAGAGAGAGACAGAGAATCCCAGGTTCTGGCAGCACAGAACCCGATGCGGGGCTTGACCTCACGAACCCATGAGATTATAACTTGAGCCAAAACTAAGAGTCAGATGTTTATCTGACTGAGCCACCTGGGCTCCCTAGGCATGACATTCTTTATATATAGCAATCTCTCATTTATTAATGTGTAGAAAAGGAATATTCCAACATAAAAACACAAGGAATTTAGAATATAAAGTTCAAAAAAGAAAATATACAAGTGACCATTAAGCACATTAAAATATTTAACCTCAGGTAAAAATCAATATTCAATTTTTTGAATATTAATGATTGAAATATTCAATTTTTGCCTGTAAATTAATTATTAAGGGGTGGGAGAGTGTTTAAAAACTTAACACCGGTTTTTAAAGCTCTCCACCAACCTGGCATTTGTTTGAACTCACAGCCCCAACCCAAGATCAAGAATCATAGGCTCTATTGACTGAGCCAGCCAGATGTCCCCAAAACTTAGCATTCTTATATACAGTAGGTACGTGTTTCTTTTAGCTTAAAATTACCTTTATTTACACTTATTCTTGTTCATATAACATATCTATTTTTGTTCATTCTCTTTGCAGATCTATATTCATCTGGAATTTAGCATATGGTCATGTTGCTGTCTGAGTTTATTCCTCAACAGGATCATTATTATTTTATAGTCAAAAGCTTGTCTTCAAAGGCCTCCTGTCCTTTTTGGGGTCTGTAACTCTACAATACCACCTATTTTTTCTCTGAATTTTTGAAATATGCTTTCTTAAAGAACAGATCGATTTTCTTTTCTTCTTGATGAACTAAATATGTGCCCCCCCTTTTTTTTAATTTCCTATGAAAATATCAGCAAGATAGGCAACATTTTATCAAATGCTCAGGTTTTAGCAGAGTTTTGGCAGATGTCTATATGGTTGATGTCTCCAAGAGGACTTTATTTTTCTGGTGTTGTGCCAATTTTGTCACATCGTCCTTATTTAACCTGATCTTACAGACTGTAACTTGTGAACACTCTTAAACAAACAATATAAAATGCCTTTAATCATACATATTAATCATCTATCATCTATCCATCCATTATCTTTCTCCTCATGCTTACAACTTCCAGTGTTCAATTATACAAAAAGGAGGGCATCCTGAGACCATACTTTCTCTTTCCAGTTTCTCATTTCCACATTGGTGTATGGTTTCTCTCTTCCTCAGTTTCTTAGGTTGTAAAACGGTTGTTCCAGAGAATAGGCTCTTTCAGCTATAGAGCTGCATGTCTTTTCTACTCGCTTTTTGTCTGTCTATTGTCCATTTCTTTTGGACAAAGCATATAGTCCTTCCAGACTGACTTCAATTCAAATGAGATTATTCTTATTCCTCTTTCTGATTATTAATTGTGAATTAGTGGACAGTCCCAATATTGTGAATCTGTTTTTGACATCCATGCTCTTCTTCAAAGTATCTGCTCTTAATTATCAGAGAAATGTTCTTTACCTTCAACTTTTAACCTAAATTCTTTTATATATGTTATATACCACTCCGTTTCCCAAAGGGTGTTCTGTGGAATGCTAGCTATGTGAAATGCTAAGATACATTACATGATAAAAATCAACAATAACAGCTATGAGGAGGGATTCTGAGGTAAAAAATGTCTAGGAAGTATTGGGTTAAATGAAATAAAACTTTTGTAGGAGTTCTCAGTGCCTTTAAATGCTAATTTCTATTGAGAATTTAAGTGCTAGTTTAATTTATAAGCTACAACAATGAAATTTATGCAGTTATTTTCAAAATTATTTCAATATCCATCCCTCTCTTAGAGAATATCCTACAGAATTAGCACTTATCTTTGGAAATGGTTGTAAGTACCTCCCTATACTTCTCCATACCCAAATCACTTTTACATGGAGGCCTAATTAGGGTATCGAATCTTCTTTCTAAGATAGTATTCTCAGTTGCTGCTGGAAGTCCCTTATTCCAGGAATATTACCCACAATTCATACAATGAAATCCCATTTCATGAATATAATTCATATAAACAGTTATTCATTTTCTATAACCTCTTTTCTCTTCCAAAGTTCAAACATCCAGAAGGGATTAAAAGCACTGAATTCTCTAAAACCCCTTCAAGTTTTCTACGTATCTTTTTGGTCATGGAGATACATATCAGGTTTCTTGCAGGCATTATCTGTTGCTCATTCTTTGCATTCAGCAAGAGTGGGTAGCAGTTGGCAAACTGTCAGATCTCTCAGGTATCCACCACAGAAATTGCAGTTATCAAGTCCATGGGAATTTTCTGTTTCTTATGTGGAGTTCCAGTTTTTTGAGATTATTTTTTCTTTTCCTTGTTTCTCTTTATTCATTCTTTTCCATTCAGTAATTTATCAACTTCTTAAAAGTAATTTTGATTATTAGGGCTTCTTTAGAATTTTTTCTCCTGTCCTGCTTCTTTCTCAATGATTTCCAACACCCAAGAGAATCTTTCATACTATTGAGAAACCAGAGTATAAGACACTGTTATTTACATAGCTTACTTTCTTCCTAAGTAGGACATCTAAATGCCTGTAAGTGTCATGGAACTGATGAATGCCCTAGGCCCTCTCTCTCTGTAGAGATCTCATTTAATATCTTTGCCATACTGATGATTTCCCAATGTGTTTCTGGCCCTACTCTCCTTCCTGAACTCTGGGCTCAGCTATTCAGCTGTAGATGTTATTTCCAGGTTGAATATCTGGTGATATCACAAATTCAACAGTCAAAGCAGAAGTCTTACTTCTCCCAAAACTTGCTTCTTCCCTATCTTCTCTATTTCCATCATTGGTCCCACCAATAGGCTAATTGCTAAGAAACTGAGGAATCTTTCATACTCCCATTCTCTCCCTATAGCCCTGATCAGCAAGATCTTCAGTTCTGCCTCCAAAATAGAGCCTGCATCTTTCTATTTCTTAATATCTCTACTACAACTGTAATCATCCAAGCCACACGTATTTCTAGACTGGACAACAGCAAGTTTTCTATCTGGTGTCTCTGCGTGGATTCTTTTATATATAGTAGTCAGAGTGTGGTCTTTTATTTTTTTTGAGGTTTTATTTATTTATTTTGAGAGAGAGAGAGAGAGAGAGAGAGAGAACATGTACGCAGGCAGGGGACAGGAAGGGAGAGGAGAAAGAGAATTCCAAGTGGGCTCTGTGCTAACAGTGCAGACGTGGGTCTCAAACTCACAAACCCCGAGATCATGACCTGAACTGAAATCAAGAGTTGGCCGCTTAACCAAATGAGCCACCCAGGCCCCCCCCAGAGTGTAATCTTTTTTAAAAATGCTAATTATATCTTACTCCCTGGTTTAACACCTTCCAGTGGTTTGGCAGTGCACCAGAATAAAATCTCTTTACTTTCTAGACTCTGTGATCTGGCTTCTACCAGCTATCTGACCTCATCTCATACGCTTGTCTTTCTTTTCCTGGGCCTTGAAAACACCAAGTACATTCTCTTATTATATTCTTTATGCTAATTCTTCCCTATGTCTGGAGTGTGATTAACCCAGATACTTCTTAAGACTTTCCATTACTAGGTTTTGGCTCAAATGTAAACTCAGTGAAACCTCCTCTTATCCCTAGTTCAAAGTAGTGTTCCTTGTTCCACTATCTCCCCCCCACCCTCAAGTCACCCTCATTACTATTACATTAATTTATTCATTGCAACTAATTATCAGAAATAATCTTACTTATTGTTTTCCTTCTTTTCTTCCCTTTTAAAATATGACCCGTTATAGCAGGGACCTCATCTGTCTTCACAGTTGTATGCCTGTGTAGGTGTAGTGCCTGACATAGAGAAGGCCTCAATACTTTGTTGTGTTATCTATAAAACATGAATGTCTTCAGCTCTCCTGAATCTTGAGCTAAACTAGCTTTTTGTAAGTACTTTGTAACCTGACCAGCAAACTTTTTTTTTTTCTGATAATGGAAAATTGTGGGAATACTTCAAATTTAAAAGAATATGAATCACACTTTCTGACATTAAAAAAAAACTTCCTTGAGAAATCAGAACAGCATTGTATCAAGGATAATCCCACCATTCTTCTACTTTAGCTAAATCTGGCATATTAGGAAAATTAGACTCTACCATGGATGGAGAGAACCACCTCATAAGTAAGGACGCAGGGAAAATGCCAGTGCACACAGGTAGACCTTACTTATGACACCATCAAATCCAGAAAGAATAAATTCAAATCTCTTCTAGAGCATTGAATGAGACAGTGTCATTGGTGACATTCAAGCCTCCCTTGCTAACACTGGAAACAAGGGTCTAACAGGAAACTAACTTTCCATGCTCTGTCCTGGCCAGAAACAGAGATCAAGACAGACAGAAAGAACCAAACAGAATAAAATGCAACTGACTAGAATCCAAAACATGCATACTGGATCGCTTGCGGGTTTGTTTTTTTTTTTTTTTTCCGTATGCCCACTTGTTCAGTGTAAGGGGAAGACTGGAGAAGCGGGCTACATAATTTGCCCCGCCCACTGCAAAACGGAAAATTATGAAGAATTCCAAGATCCTGACAGCAAACCACAGTTGCGGAGTATTAAACCCAGCAGAGCCCTTCTGAGGTCAGGGCCTTGTGCACCTGCACGGTCACACACCTGAAGCCCATCGTGGTGGTGGTGGTGGGGAGGGATCAGAATTCATCTCCAAGGACTGGGATCACCCATCTGCCCACCCCTGCCAAAAGAACAACAACAACAACAACAACAACAACAAACTACCCACATTGGAGCAGAGGGTGCCCAACCTTGAGGGTGTTGCTAGCGATGGTGGTGGCGCTGGGAGAAGCTGGGAGCACCACTCCTACAAAGCAGACTTTAAAATGATGAGGGAAGGAAGAAACCAGGATTTCGGAGACTCCAGAAATAAAAGTGCCAGAAACAGAGAATAAGGTAAAGAGAAAGAGGCCACATCAGACCTTCCTCCCGCCTTTATGTAAACAATGCCTGCTCTTTCAGAAGAGGCTGTCTCTTGAATTCAGCCACTTGCGTGTGTCTGGTGCCTTCGGAGCTGCGGTTGGAGTAGGTGGGGTCGGGTATCGGGGTGTGTCAGAGACAAAAAAAAGGTATTGACAGGTTTAAATACATTTTCGTGGACCTGCTTCCTACTCTCCTTGGCAAGAAATCCAAGAGCTCCTAGAAGGAGGCGGGATGTCAGTGGGTTTCTGAGGACCCTCTGCATTCATTCTCCCTGACGCTTCGAAGGTAAGACCCACGGGAAACCGCAGGGCTGGCGTTCTTCGTCCGTCACAGGTCACCTCACTAGAAGTGCGCTGTATTTGGTCTTTGGAACTGGTGGCAGGGACTGCGGGCGGCGCCGGGAAGCTGGTCGGAGATGCACCCCGTCCTCTCCGTCTGCGCCCCGGGGCAGCCGGACTAGCCGACACTGACGTCCGGGCAGAGAAGTACGGACCGCGCCCGCGGAGGCGGCCCCGAGCGCCGCCGCTCAGTCCTGCCCGGGCTCGGGGAGGCTCAGGCCCGGGGAGCCAAGGGCGGAGGGGGCGGCGACCGGGCGCCCTGCGGCTACTGCGGCCGCGCGGCCGCTACTCCCGCGGCTCCGGCGCCCGCCGGGTGGTGTCTCCGCAGTGCCCGCCTCCCGCTCCCCTTCCCCGCCCCTCGCGCCCCCTTCCCCGCCTCCGCCTGGCGCCCGGCGCCCGGGCTGCGCTGACCCGCCGCCCCGTCCCTCCGAGCGCGCGGCGGCTGCTCCGAGGCGGCGGCGGCGCCTCCCCCGTGCGGCGCCCGCGCTCCCGGCGGCGCAGCCCTCCCGCCTCAGCCATTTTCCCTCCCCTGCTCCCCTCCCGCTCCCCATCCTCTCGCCCTCCCCCCGCGCGGGGACTTTTCCGGAAAGTTTTTATTTTCCGCTTCGGCTCTTGGAGAAAGCAGCTCCCGACTCCGCGGCGGCAAAACTTTTCGGCTGCCGTTCCGCCGGCCCCCGCCCTCGGCTGCCCGGCCCCGCGACCCTCGGCGCGTCCCGCCGCGCCATGAGCGCCCCTCCGGTCCTGCGGCCGCCCAGCCCGCTGCTGCCCGTGGCGGCGGCGGCAGCGGCGGCCGCCGCCGCGCTGGTGCCTGGGTCCGGGCCGGGGCCCGCGCCGTTCCTGGCTCCCGTCGCGGCCCCGGCCGGGGGCATCTCCTTCCATCTGCAGATCGGCCTGAGCCGCGAGCCGGTGCTGCTGCTGCAGGACTCGTCCGGGGACTACAGCCTGGCGCACGTCCGCGAGATGGCTTGCTCCATCGTCGACCAGAAGGTAAGGCGCCGTACAGGGGGCGCTGCCCGTCCGGTCGCCCCTCGCCGCGCCAACTTTCCGGCTCCGGGGGCTCGGCCCGGAGCCAGCCTCGCCGGCGCTCTGGAAGGGTCTGGCACCGGCCAAGGCTGGACGCCGGCAGCCGAACCGCTGCGTTCCCTGTTGTCCGGTTCTCCCTTTGCCCTATCTTCTTGCCTTCCCGGTTTCTCTGCAGTCTGCATCCTCCTCACCCATTTCCAGTGCTCTCCCCATTTCCAGGTATGTTGCTTGCCCGTTTGTCTCAGCGCCTCTCCCTCCTCTTAAGACTTCCCTGCTCCCCCCTCGCTTCCCTCTGGACCCTGGACCGGCACGTTCCTGGCGCCAGAATCCTCCTTCCCGTACCAGAGTTTTCCCCCGGGACACGCTCAACACGGTTTCAGCACCACTCCCTTCCTCTTCAGGCCCCTCTCCCAGCTCGGACTGATGCTGAGGAGTTCCTGGAATGCTCTAGAGATGAGGAATTTCTCACCTGTCAAATAAGCTTTTAAGAGGGACTGATTGACTCGGCCAGCTGTGAAAACAACTGACCAGATCACAACTACTCACCTCCCTGTGGTTTTTTTTTTTTTTTTTTTTTTAGTCCTACCTTTGAATGTGAAAGCAAAATTTTCAACGATAAAATCTGAAAAGTTGCAGCCTTTTTGATTTGCATCCCTGAGGCACTGCTAGTAGGGCATTGAAGTGGAGGCACAGACATTGAATTGGTGGGGGTGCTCCTAGGAGCACTCCGAGGCTGGCTGTACCCTTAAGTTTGAGGCTGTGGGACTCTGGACAGCAGTCACAAAAGGCAGGTTGGAAAAGGGGCCATTATCCTGGGCCAGGCCACCCAGGGAAGAGACCCACCCTGACCACAACTGTTTATAGTGCAGTTCTGAATTTCAGGTTTCTGTAGCCATCCAGAGTGATGTTGCATGGAAAAGGGTGATAAGAGTGTGAAGGAGAGGGGGCCATGGCGTATAAACAGGCAGGGTTTAGGGGGTGGGAACATAGTCTCTAAAGGTGCTAAATTTCCACCCTGGAGGACTGGCTAATACTTGCCTTATAAAGGTCACTTGAATAATCATTGAATGCTTTCTTCAAAGTATTTGGTGTAGAGATTGCTAATCCTGTGTGTTGTTAATTGTGGCCTCTAGCGCAAGGATATTAGGAAAAGCCCCGGGGGAAAATCAGTAATCTAGGAAGTTTGTAAAAGTTCTGGAGGGACACTAAGGCAACAATGAGTGTCAAGAATTTTGGGTTATTGAATGTAGTGACACTTTCTGTAACATATAACTCTCAGTCGTTTTCAACTTCCATGTAAATGGCAAATTCTAATTCTGGTTCATGTCCTGTTATGTGTCCCCTCATCAGTATTATGGGATATTTGTTGCAGGTGAACAGGAGTACTCCAAGGCATTGAAACCTTCCCTTAGAGGAAGTTGTAGTCTACAACAATCTCCATTAGGGTGCAAACCAGTTAACTAAAGCATTACAGGATAAGCATAAAAACCGTGTAAAATAAAACTTCTCAAAAAGGCTAATGCAATTGTATAGAATTTCAATGTATCTGAATTCTAAAGCAAGTGATATAGGGAATATTCACATTGAGTTAGATTAATAATAGCCAAACTATTTTTTTAAATGTTTTATTTATTTCTAGGAGAGAGAGAGAGAGACAGCATGAGCAGGGGAGGGTCAGAGAGAGAGGGAGTCACAGACTGAAACAGGCTCCAGGCTCTGAGCTGGCAGTCAGCACAGAGCCCGACGCGGGGCTCGAACCCATGAACAGCGAGATCATGACCTAAGCGAAAGTCGGACGCTTTACCGACTAAGCCACCCAGGCGCCCCATAGCCAAACTATTTTTGACCAGCTTTAAAACTTCCACCCTACCCTCCTCAGTGGAGTTTAGGATGGAGAGAAATGTATGGTTCAAGAGGTTTAGGATTGGGACTTTCAATGGAGAGCGAATTCCATTTGTCTCAGTAGCTACCATGAGGGATGTTATATGGAGGGAATGATATGAGTGCAAAGGGAGAGAGGTTACGTGTACCTAAGGAATGCAGCAGGCCCACAGGCCCCAGGATAGGGACTAGGGTATTTGGGGAAAATACAACAATGTAAAGGCCTTGAAATGAAAATGAACTCAAATTAGTAGAAGCCTCAGTAATCTTCCACATAGAGATCTCAAACCAAGGACATCTGAAAGATGGTTTTGCTGTGTGGAAGATGTTTTAGAATGCCAAAAATGTTATGGAGAAGAACTGGAGTTCAGTCATGAGCTACTTGAGACCTGAGCCAACACTCTGGGGAGAGACCTGGAAAAGTACCAGAAAGGGAAAAATCATCAGCCTTGGTGGCTGATTTATAAGGGGAATCCCTTCCTTTTTTTTTTTTTTTTTTTTTAAATTTCTAGGAGAGAGAGAGAGAGACAGCGTGAGCAGGGGAGGGTCAGAGAGAGAGGGAGTCACAGACTGAAATAGGCTCCAGGCTTTGAGCTGGCAGTCAGCACAGAGCCCGACGCGGGGCCCGAACCACGAACCGCGAGATCATGACCCAAGTGAAAGTCGGACGCCTAACCGACTGAGCCACCCAGGCGCCCCAGGGGAATCCCTTCCTTTTGTATTTACTCTTGTAGTTCTCTTCTAAAAGAAGAGTTTGAGAAGCTTAATGGCTTGGGATAGCCAAGGTAAAGATCTCCCTTGTACTTTCTCTCCTCTCCTCCCCTCCCCTCCCCTCTCCTCCCCTCTCCTCCCCTCTCTTTTTTTAAAAGATTATGGCAAAGAGTTCAGTTTAGAGATGTGGATTTGAGGGTTGTTTACATACAGAATGCTGTAAATAAATATTTAGTGGATGGTGGGTCTCTACTGGAAAATTTCCATCTATCTGTCTTCCATCATCTGTCTTGAGGTACATTATCACCTGAGGCAGAAATGTGATTGAAGTGGCCTGAATATCCATCACAGGATAGCAGAGATCTCTTTGCTTTGTGACAGTAGAAATGGCAGACAGGGTCAGTGCTGAGTTAAGGAAATGAGAGGAGGTCCTTTGTCCCTTGTTTCAGATTCTCTTAAGTACTTTCTGAAGATATCAACCATGAGGAAGGATAGTAAGAGGAAAAAAGAAAGAGGGAGTAAATGAATGCTTTAGGAGAGAGCTGAGAGTTCGAAGTCATTTAGAATTTATAATGTAGATTGGAGCCATGGGGAGCTTATAACAGAAGGTTCTCTGGAGTTTTTTGAGCCCTCCACATTCATGGTTTCATTAACTTTTTGAGAAGGGTTTTTATACGATTTGTTTGATAGTTCTGTAAGTACTAATACTAACAGAGATCAAGGTAGTTTAAATCTTTGGAAGTATTAGCTGACAATTCAATTTATTTAAGCAACATTCATGGATGTTTCTTGTGGGGTGTGCATCTGAGGCTTATAGGGCTGAATAAGAGAGATCCTGTCCCTGAGAAACTCCTCTTTAAGTTATTATTGTTATTATTGAGAGTTTAGAGTATAGTTTTTCTTTGATTATGTACTTTTGGAAAGTGGCAAACATTTGATTGCCCTTGAAAATTTTGATGGTAATTTAGCATTTTAAGATGAATGTACTTCAAGTATGTGCTGAATTGTATAGCTAAGGAATTATTTCTTTTATCTTTTAGTTTAGGTCAAAAATCTCCTCTTGCTCTTTTGTATGTAACAGTGTTTAAATATATAAGATGTCATTTCTTCTTTTGGAAGAAACCTAAGGTTTTACTTCTATTTTGCTTATTTCATTACTTTGCAAGCCTGTAACCTTGAAGGCTGGTTGTATATAAAGATATGCATTCTGTTAGTGTACATGATTATTGTTTTCTGGAAGGTAAAAAAAAAAAAAAAACACCAGTAATTGACTTCTTTTTGAAACACTGTTACTTTCTACTATCAAAGGAACCTTGACTCTATAGACTAAGAAGGAATTGTTTTGAGGCAAAGAACAGTATCCAAAGGAAGAAGTAGCTTGGTTTCATAGTGTATTATCTCTCTGTTTATCCGTCCACACATACACTCCCCCCGTTCACTTTTCTTAAACAAGCAGTATTAATTTAGGGATATGAGATCTAATTAATATGACTGTGTGTCCATTTATTTTGGTTATTATCTTATTAGAAAGATGACTTGTATTTCCTTTTTGAATTTACTAAAATGGAGTAATAACGTCAATAAGACTCTTGGCATATAGGTTTAGTTTATATACAGACATTTATCTAATGAGAGAAACTAAAGAGAGATTTTATAGAAATAGCTCACTAAAGGAATAACCAAGGCTAATGCCTTGATTTGAGAGCAGACTTGCTATACTTGTAGTTGTTTCACTTTCTTAATTGTAAGTTGTTCTCTTAACAGTGTCGTTTTTACCTTTATTGTGTTTTAGCTCTTCTACTTCTACACAGAGTAAGCTGGAAATAATTAACTGCTTGACCAGTGCAACATAGGTGGAACATCAAAATCCTTTTAAGCTAATGATGGTGTTTGGGTCTTAGGTGTATACTTTTTATTCAGATTTTATATTTGTCATTATTGTATGTATTGTATGATTTCCAATTTAGTGATGAAGCATAGAGGTTGTCCTTTCATTGAGTGATTCTTAATGTAATTTTAATACTGTACATTTAAAATTATAATTTCTTTCCAAGTTTAGTAGTATAATAGGATTATATTTTGGTATATATGTAATACTTGTGTCCTGTATATATATGTAATATTTATATATATACAGATCAGTTTATTCTCTAAGTTTACAAGTGTGTTTTGTAACATTTTTAAAAGCCTACTTTTCCATATATAGCCTTCAGATGCTGGAAGTATTGTTTTCTGTGTTGTATTGTAGGCTGCAAAAAGTGAGGCCTCATTACATAGCTCATAATTCAAAGAGAAACTCTTCTTTAGGTTTTCTATCAATGTGCAGAAGTGAAAACCTTTTCGTATAGGTGTATGCTATTTAACAGTTTTCACAAGAATATATATATATATATATATATATATATTTAAAATTTAAATAAAATTTAAATTTTATTTATTTAAGTAATCTCTAGCCCAGTGTGGGGGTCAGATTCACATCCCGGAGATCAAATGTTATATACTCTTCTGATTGAACCAGCCAAGTACCCCACAAGGGGAATATTCTATAATATTTTATATTACAAAAGATATCGTAGGATATTCTAAGAACTGGATGATTGGCTATTTTGACAATTATATGAAGTAAGGTGGGCCTTTAGATATAGGATTGAGATAAATTTGAAAACTTCTCATAGATGGCTTTTATGATGTTTAAGTAACTTCCTTCTATCCTGACTTTCTCCAGGGTCTTTATTAAGAAGGGATGCTGTATCTTGTCAGATGCTTTTTCTGCATCTATGGACAGGATCATATGGTTTTTAGCTTTTCTTTTGTTAATGTGATGTATCACATTGATTGATTTGAGAATATTGAGCCAGCCCTGTAACCCAGGAATGAATCCCACTTGATCTGGTGGATAATTCTTTTTATGTGCTGTTGGATTCGATTTGCAAGTATCTTGTTGAGGATATTTGCATCCGTATTCATCAAGGATATTGGCCTGTAATTCTTTTTTTGCTGGTTCTCTGTCTGGCTTTGGAATCAAAGTGATGCTGGCTTTGTAAAATGAGTCCGGAAGTTTTCCTTCAATTTCTTTTTTTTGGAACAGCTTGAGAAGAATAGGTATTAATTCTGTTTTAAATGTCTGGTAGAATTCCCCAGGGAAGCGATCTGGCCCAGGGCTCTTATTTGTTGGGAGAATTTTTTATGAAATCTGTACTGTGCGTGTATGTGGGAGTGGTAGTCAGGGGTAGGTATGGGGCTGGAAAATTATAAGTAAGAATTGAAAATTTGCCCCATACTTGATAACTGTGTTGGTCCATATCAACAAACTCCTATCACAGCTATTAAGGGGGATTTAAACCTTTATTTAGTAATTAATATTACTTTCTTAGGAGGGAGTGAGGTGATTGTATATAGGTCTTCACCAGTTTAAGCATGAATGACTTTTAGAGACCTTACTGGACAATACAAAAAAATTTATAAGCCTCTGAATGTATGGTTATGATTTATCTAAGATTATTTTGAAGATTAATGATAATATGTATGAAGAAATAAATACACTGCCTGGCAAATAGGTGTGTAATAAATAATATTATTAATATTCTAAAGCCTTATAGACTAGCATCTTGTTAGCAAAAGAAATAGGTGCTTTATTATTTTATTCTTATGTTAACATGTAAATAAAATTATAGTGTTAAAAAGCAGTATAAATGTAAGGCTTTGATAACATTTTTCCTCTGTCCTTTTAATAGGGCAGATCTTAGAGTAGCTGCATTTTGAAACTACTTCTGAAATTTCCATCTCTCAGAATTCCTCAAGGAGTAATTTGATTATTGCTAAATGCAAAAAACACACGCTGATAAAAGTACAGCACATCTTCATTGCTTTTTATTATTTCTGACAAGAAATTCATTTAACTCCTTTTCAGTTGCAAGTGTAATTCCAATGATTTTTCATTTGATAAAAAAGGGAAATAAAATAGGTAAGGGTATAGTATTTGGCAACATAATGATTCTCAGTTCTGGTCCTCAAGACTGAAATTGAAAGTTCCTTTGCATATCTACCCTTGATAGGAGGAGGAAGGGACTTGGAAATGACTCTGGGACATTGCAGTTTGCTATTACACTAGCACCCAGGGATCATTTTCTAAGTTGTTACATCTCATGAATAGCTCATATAACACAGTTGTTTGTACACATGTAGAAGTGTTATATTGGAATGAGAGGCAGTTTTACTGGGAAAAAAACAGAGTTAGCAGTTTCGCTGAGCCAATCACAAGTCTTTTTAAGATCTTTTCACTAACTACCACTTAACTCTCATGGAAGTCCATGCCTTATTATAAAACCTTTAGACAACCACAATCAGTAAGTATCCATCCATTTTATTTTATTTTTTTTATTTTTTATTTGTTTACAAATAGTTTATTGTCAAATTAGTTTCCACATAACACTCAGTGCTCATCCCCACAAGTGTCCTCCTCCATG